>NW_026721891.1:0-8105 GCF_029784015.1 Lycium ferocissimum | reverse complement strand
TTTTTGGATTTAAAATTTCTTTTACTTCCCCGGGTTCGATTATGATCCATCTATTTATTGCTTGCATACTCGACATTCGTACTCGACTCTTCTTCGAGGCTTTCATGCCCGCAGGTACAGATACTCGCTTTGTTGACTTTTGAGTAAACAAACCTTTTTTGGGAATCTGCCAATTTCGAGAGGTCCGGATGGTCTTTTAGAACTTGTGTGTATATTCGGTTCAGTTCTTAATGCGCTCGGGTGCATTTTGAGACTTAGGTTGGGAAGTTGGTTTTGAGGTATCGAGGGTTGACTCGGTCAACGAGACCTCCGTTGGGAATTTTGAGGCCACGAGCACGTTTGTAGCGTGTTTTTATGTATGTCAAAGATGTATGGTATGTGAGCAGATGGCCTCGGGTGATAGTCGGGATTTCGGGTTAGGATTGTGAAACTTGGGGAGGATTTTGGTGTCTGGTTCCCCGCTATAGCGGCACCATTACCATAATAGCGGCACCGCTATAGCGGTGGCCATGCCACAAAAGTGGCCTTTAACTTTGTTTAGCTGACCGCCGTAGTGGTCGTAGGGAGCGCTAATGCGGTACCGCTGCAGCGGTATAGTTGACACAGAAGCGGGTATTGGGTAGGTAGATTCATTAAATGAGTGTTAAAAGCCCTAAGTCCCTCATTCATTACTATTCCGAAAATTGAGTTCTTGGGAGCATTTCAAGGCAAATCTTAGGGGAAATTCGTTGTGGTAAGTCCCTTCACTTTCCTTTCCATTCCATCATTACTTTATCACATTAGGAATCCCTTATCATGCTAGTTCATTTAGAGTTTGATGATTAAAAGAGGATTCAATGGGTTCTTCATTCTAGGCATTTAAATCTTGATTTATTGAGTGGGTTAGCTTCATTAAGCATGGAATTGATGATTAGAATCTATTATTGCATGATTCCTTCCTAATTAGTGGCTAAATGATGGCATTGGAAATTAGGGTTTAACCTAGAATCCGAATTTAAGTAAATTGTTGGTTCTTCTAGCTTATAATTGATAGGAATTGATCCCCTAGAACATTAATTTCATGTTGAGACCTATAGATTCCCAATTTCATCTTCTAGTTCATAAACCCTATTCCATAGGTTAGGAATTTGGGTCTTGAATAGAAGTAAGGCTTGAATGATGTTCTTCTTAATTCTAATTTCAAGATTCGGATATGTTTAGACTTTCATTATCTCGAGGCTTAAAGGAAGGGAAAGACTAAGGTTTGATTAGTGGAGGCTTTGCTGTTCGGCTCTCCAGGTAGGTTATGGTTTACCTTATAGTGAGACTTCAATTAGCGAAGCGTATGTTTAGATGATAATGTCGGAGAATGCATGTAAACCTTCGGGTATGAAGTTGTGTTGGATATTGTCTTAGGTTGGGCCTTGCTATATGATTTGGGGGCTAGCCACCCCGTTGTGCTGATTTACTTATCTTGTTCTATTTTGTTTATTGGCTCGTTGCCACGTTGAGACATTGGGGAATTGTGACTAGTGATATACCTTGACTATGATATTGCGGTACTTTATTCGATCGACATTGAGATGAGATTGTGATTTCTTTATGGCTTATTGGGTAGCCTTATTATTGATGTTATTTGTGTGCCCTTGGTGGTACTATTTTGGATTGAATTGGTTGTTGATATTACATTGCATCATATTCATACTCAGTTCCATAATTCAATGATACTGCCCGGTTATAGTACTGATGATGGAAGTGAGGGAGTGTAGCCTCTGAGGTTTCTGCGGGAGAGTGTTAAAGAAAGAGGAAAGTCCGTGATCCGAGGTCATTTACCGAAGCAGACTGAGTGTACGTTGCCCGGGGTTTCTTGCCGAGAACGATTGAGCGTCCGATGCCCGAGGTCTTT
The DNA here is from genome assembly GCF_029784015.1 of Lycium ferocissimum. Classification (NCBI taxonomy): domain Eukaryota; kingdom Viridiplantae; phylum Streptophyta; class Magnoliopsida; order Solanales; family Solanaceae; genus Lycium; species Lycium ferocissimum. The sequence continues at coordinate 6,220 of NW_026721891.1, read as the reverse complement.
TCCGGGATCGTGAGAGTGGTACATGGACTTCACGGGTCCCCCATAGGTTATGCTACCGAGATGTGATGCATTGCATTCATCATACATACATTGTTGCATTGCATGGTACCTTTGATTCTGATGACTTTGTGATACTATTGTGATATACTGGTTCGGATTGATTATTCTGATACTTGGCACAGTTAGGCTTAGATACAATAACATAGGTGATGACTTGCTGTGATAATGTTGTGATGTAATTGTTGTCACGACCCAATCGGAGGGCCATGACGGGCACCCGGTGCTAACTCATCCGGGTACCTCTTATCGTACTCTCATATTCACATCTAGGTGAGCCACATGGCTTACTCATAATTTATATGCATCAATAATGCTAATCTCGTTGGGCAACAACACATTTATATCATCATCAATAACAATACCCATATCCATATACACAAGCCGACGAGGCTATCAAAATGATATACAACATATGAGCCGACAAGGCTAAGGACATCTAATCATATACAACTGTCTACGAGCCTCTAAGAAGAGTAGAGTATGTCACATCATATAGGCGGGACAGGACCCCGCCATGCCCATAGGTATGTACACAAAAGAATAATACCAAAAGCTGTAGCTCTGGATAAAATGGAGCTCCTCTATGCAGTCCCTGAATAAGATACCTATGGATTAAGCCTGTCTTTCTGTCCACCTGCGGGCATGACGCAATGTCCACAAACAAAAGGGCATCAGTACGAATAATGTACTGAGTATGTAAAGTATAATAAACATCATAATAGGAGCATAAGAGACAACATAAGAAATAGCATAAGATGGGAGAATCAGGAGATAGTAGCCATTATCGTAATTACTTACTTGTCTTTCATAGGGATCTTCCATTTCTAATGCGTGCTCGTGTACTTACATATATACATATACAAATATCCATATCCGTATCCATATTCGCATCTGTATTCATATACATATTTGTATCCATATTCGTATCCATACTCATATACATATTAGCATCCATAGCATACCCGACCATAAATGTTCGGTGGTTTCACCTACCCGACCATAACAAGGCTCGGTGTCGTAGGTACCTGGCCCTACCAAGGCTCAGTCTTATCCGTACCCAACTGCAGTGGTGTGCGCGCGATAGGTATCATACCCGGCCATATAAGATCGGTGTTACATAATAGCCATACATACATAGACACGTATACATAAAAGTCCATAAGTATCATCAACATCATTGCCATCATCATTTTCGTTACATCTATCCTTATAGGATCAACTATTATATAAAGGAAGTACTACTATCGTGAAAGTATCGAGAATCATGAGCTTTGGTACTCTTAGAGGTAGAGTCATTTATAAATCATTATGGAACTCATGAGAGGAATATATATATATATATATATATATATATGTATGTATATATATATATGTATGTATATATAGATATATATGTATATATATATATATGTATATATAGATATATATGTATATATATATATATATGATATATAGATATAGAGAGAGAGAGAAGGGAACCATGCCTTAATGAAAGAAGGGTTAGCCTTACATACCTCTTTGTCTCCTTAACTATTTAACGTTCCCGTTGAAGCTTGAATAATCTACATTTAGAAGGATTCATAACATGGTTAAGCCTTAATGATACTCCTAAATTCAAACTAGAATAATTCATGACCTAATGAAAATTGGGCAGCATTTTCCCTATTTCCTCAACTTCCACCATATAACAAAACAACTCCCAACAACCACAATAATATCCACAATATCATAATCAAGTATTCACATTCGATTTAGCCTTCGAAATTCATCCTTGTGCTCAACTTATACCAACAACTTCACACCCATTTAAGCACATTTCCGTACAAAGCTTCCTCATCACTATTACTACCTTCCATAACAATATTATATCCATATTATACTAAGAATCTGTCACGACCCAACCCCGTAGGCCGTGACTAGTGCCCGAGCTCTTGGCACCCATACGCGCTCATGTAACCAAATTGGGCATACAAACGACTCGTACATGGGAAATGAAATAAATGACGTGGCTCCAAAAATAAACGCATACAAACATATATACTACACCGAAGCCGGTAAAATTATCATAATATACATAACGTATCAAAGCATACATACACGCAGCCGATTAGGGCGACACGCGGATGGGCCGCCCAAACACAACTTACTCAACGCATCCGAACAAAACTGTACATAACCCACATCTATGTCTACAGGCCTCTAATACAGAACAACAGAATCGGAAGAGTATATACCCAAAATATTAGCTAATCCACTTTTCAAGGAGTTCTTATCGAATCATTTGATCTTCAAATCCTTACGCGGAACACTTCTTAACACTTGTTTAACACTTCATTAATAACGAAACGCAGCTCTTTCCCGAAGAAAGGGGGTCGACAAATATGTACCGAGCATGTAAAGCATGGAATACTTCGTTTCTTAGTAATCGTACTCTTTGCTTCAAACGTCTTTAGAAATTAATTAGCACAATAACCAGAAAATCATAACACTTGCCTTTGAAACATAAATCATACGTATGCATTTCATATGACAAATTACATCACAGACGAGAAACACAGAGATACGAAATCATCTCGTACACATGCATGGTTATGACGTCGGTACGGCCCATCTAGTGAGGGGCGCGGTAAGTAAAACCATCGATACATATACATATAACGTGCCCCGGCCCTTTAATGAGGGACGCGGTAAGTAAAATCATCATATCATGTACATATAACGTGCCCCGGCCCTCTAGTGAGGGACGCAGTGAATGAAGTCATTGTTATGTCCCGTATCTTTACATTGGGACATTTTAAAGCTAAGTGCGGCAAGTTAAAGACAAAGTTGTTTTAAGGTTCCCGGTAAGGGTTTTCGCCTCCCGATTTCGTTTCTATGCACAAGTTGCTTATGGATTTCGTTTGGTATAAGAACATTATTGGAAAATAAGGATTAATTAACCATAAGTGGGTTTACTAAGTGAGATTAAGAACTTAATTACACCATTAGTGGGCCTAAGTCGTGTGGGTCCCACTTGTGGAATGGCAAATTCTTATTGGCTAAAAACTTAAGTGGGACACTTGTCCAGCCCTTGCAACTCATATATAAGGTAATAATCTGATTCATTGTCAACTAAACAAGTCATTTGCATCTTCACAAGTTGAGAGAAATTAAGAGATAGAGAGGGAGAGTCTCGGCCATAGCTGGCCGAGAATAGGCTGCTCCAATTGAAAAAAAAAACTAAGTTTCTCAAGCAATTCAAATTCTTAGGAAGGTGTATTATAACGTGGAGCATCCATTGAGATAGCAAAAACAAGTGTTGGAAGTCAAGGTACAAGTTAAGGACAAGTTGAAGGGCCAAGTATCCAAGGTAAGAGTTGATCATTTTCATGTGTTTTGTGATGAATTGAATGTATAAGATTTTGCATGTTGGTATTGGATTGTTGTTGTTGAAGATTAAAGTGAGCCGTGTGTGATGATATTATATGAAGCAATGCTCTAATTTCTTGCACATTTATTGAGGGTGGTTAGAATGATGTAGAATGTATGGAAGGAATGAAGATTATGGAATTTTGTATGTGGTTATGTTGAAACCGTGTAGGGGCCGGGTTTAGGGAACTAATGGACTGTTTTATGTGATACATTTGGATTGTTTTATTATGGACATTGTGGTGTATTGTAGCATGCTAAATATGTAAATTGAGGTGTTAAATGAATGATTCATGTTGAAGGATATAGGCAGCCCAACCCGTGGACCTGTTTGGTACTAGAATGTAAATTGTGTGTGTTGAATGTTGATTCTTGTTGCAAACGTTTAGTGAAAGGTAAAGTGCAATGATCAAACTAAAACTGGGATGAATTGTGGGCTGTTGTAAGAATGAAGATGATGTTAAAACAGTCCCAAGAACCATGAAAGCGTTGTCATTAAACGTATTGTTGTTATTGTAAGTCAAAACTGGAAAATTGCTTAGCGAGAATGAAAACGTTATGTGTGTTGTTTAGCCGTGTGTATGGAACTGTTTTGAAGGGTGTGTGGACTGTCCAAAGTTCCCTAAGTCATGTTAAACAAGTTTGGAAAGATATAAGAAAGGAATGACTAGCAATGTTAGCTTGTAGCACTAGTTGGTTTGAATGCGAACGAAGCGTCGTCTAAATGTTTGAAAGGGATTGTGAGTGTTAGAGTGCGTATTAAAATCCTTTGTAGACTAACTGTAGCTCTTGATATCTTGATATAGGATAAGTGTTGTTGGGCAGCAAGTACAAGTTATTATACGACTAAACGCTAAAGGTACGCGAAGCCTATTCCTTCCTTCTTTTGGCATGTCCTAGACGTAAGTAAGATATAATCGAACCTTGGGGTGACTCCACTCTCTAACTCCTAGTATGATACGTGATTGTTATTCGTCCGTAATGTTGAAAATGTTGGTATAGTTGAAATATGATCTCGTTATTTATTACATGATGGACTAATATGTTATGTACAAGAGTTCTTATTTTGTTAAAAGGAATTGCATAAGTATGCTTGGTTTTATATAATGTAACATGCTAATGTCCAAGAATTGATTTAGTTACTATTCATTGAGTCCCAAAAATGTTTTACATATATATGTGGTTGCTTATTACTCGCTCGTGCTTATCGCTATATATTCACCGAGTCCGGGCCGGGTACGTTCTCGTGCGCCGATCTATTATACTATCCACCGAGTCCCTCACTAGAGGGCGGGACACGTTATATATATATATATATATGATGATGATGATGATGTGATGATATGATGGTTTGGAGATGGAGGCCGGGAGGGGCATATATTCCTTATTACCGAGTCCCTTACTAAAGGGCCGGGACACGAATATGTTTACGCTTATGATGTTATGATTATAAATACCGAGTCCCTTATTAAAGGGCCGGGACACGCTATATATGTTATATACAGAATGATTATGCAGTTTTGATTGTAAAGCATTATATTGATATTGATATGAGAACGATACAGATGAAATATGTTAAAAAGGCAAGTTTTACGAAACTACTTGTTGTTGCATTGAGCCCTATACACCTTGTCTCGGATATGATTCTATTTACTATGTTTCACGCTTTACATACTCGGTACATATTTCGTCGACCCCCCTTTCTTCGGGGGGGGTCGCGTTTCATGCCCGCATGTACGGACACACGCTTCGGAGATCCGCCGGACCTAGGATATCTACTCGGCTATTCCAGTGCTCCTTTGTTCCGGGCATAGTTCGTGGTATAACCTTTTTTGATATATACATATGTTATCGTTCGAGGTACGGCGGGGCCTGTCCCGTCATATGATGTCGCTGTCACTCTTAGAGGTCTCAGGGTCACAAGTGTGGGTCTATGTATGGTTGTTGTTTTGTTATATGGTTATGACGTGTGTACGGGCGCACCCATTTGTAGTGGCCGGCCTTGTCGGCTTGCGTAGCTATATATGTTTATCATGGCGGTGTGTATGAAGGTAGCCTTCTCGGCTTATGTTTTGTTGGGACGTTCCCTATATATATATATGACGTACCTTGCGGCTTTGGTGCGATATTGACCGTTATAGTTGTAACTCTTCAGAGATAGGCAGCTTCGACTTGCATATGTTTTGCCCTTATACTTATAACAGCTCGTTCATGCTAGTAGTGTATGACTATAGATAACAAGTGTATACGAGTGTCCAGCTCGGGCACTAGTCATGGCCTACAGGGTTGGGTCGTGACAGTCATCATATGCCATCCTGGCTACCTCCCCATATCATCATATCATTAACATATCATATAACATGCCCCGGCCCTCTAGTGAGGGGCGCGGTGAATCATACTGTAGAATCGTGCACGAATACATGCCCCTGGCAGGACGCAAGGAAAGAGATCATAATAGCTACGCACGAGCGAGTAGTGAGAAACCATATACACAAATCATCATCACGGACTCAACAAAAATAATCAAACGAAATCTCATTTAAAAGCTTAGACCCACTCAAGTCAAGTTCCTTCCGAAAATCATTCGAGAACATACCAGAAGTAGCACTTTAGAAATTGTAGGTACGTGTCAAGATCATATGACATAGCTTGTGGAAATCAAAAAACATAGCCGTCATTACGTACTCAATAGAATAGTCGAAGCGAACCATTATTTCAAAACCAAGACAATAGTCAAAATCAAATTTTTTTT
>NW_026721890.1:0-7958 GCF_029784015.1 Lycium ferocissimum | reverse complement strand
TGATCGTGATAAGTCGAGACTAAAGTTCGAATTAGCTTAGGAAGCGGACGGAGTATGTAAGCCTAACCTTTCTTTCTTTTGGCATGTCTTAGTGTAAGTAAGCTATGATACGAGTCTCGAGGTAACTGCGCTACGATGATCCGAGCATGTACTCGATTCTTTTTCGCTTCTTGATATTCGTACTCTTAATGTAGTCGAATTGGTTCTTATGTCTTTTGTATGACTAAATTCCAAAGGTTGCATAAAAGTTTTGTTTTCAAAAGAGTTATATGTTGAATAATGTCCCTAACTTTCACAGAAGGGCTCGGATCACCTCGACATGTCCGTAGAAAGTCTTAAAGTGGATAATGGCCGTAACTTACCGGGGTGGACTCGGATTGGTTTGATATACGACTATGATCCCTATGGTTCTCTGATATGTTTATGATGTTTGATATGTTTCCGAGTGGCGTCCGAAAGATATTTGATATAACTTTTGTCCCGACTTTCAAATGACAGTTCGTTTAGGCTATTTCATTGAGTCTTTGGAAATGTTTTAATTGCATATGGTTTCTCACTACTCTGCTTGTGCAAAGCTCAATATGTCTTTCAGCGGAATCCACGAACCGGGACACGACCGTGCAACTCCTTTGCATTATTCACGAGTCCCTCACTAGAGGGCCGGGACACGCTATATGTATATGTATATGATGATGTGATGATATGGGGATGGCGGCCAGGATGGCATATGATGATTATATTCACCGAGTCCCTCATTAGAGGGCCGGGACACGCTATTCACCGAGTCCCTCACTAGAGGGCCGGGTACGGTATATATATGTATATGATGACATGATGACATGCATATGATGATTTTATTTACCAAGTCCCCTCGGCTAGAGGGCCGGGACACGCTATATGTACACACAGTGGTTTTGATATTGACATGCATGATATATGTTCTCAAAGGCAAGTCTTATGATTTTCTGGTCAGTATACTTGTTTCTGTAATTCCTACTTCGGTTATGATCCCGTTTAATGTGTTTCGTAGCACACTGCGGTACGTATTCATCTTGACCCCTTTCTTCGGGGGCTGCGTTTCATGCCACGCGAGTGTACACGGATGAGTAGATGATGATAACGAGAAGATGTTCCGGCGGGATTGGCCGGCTCCATTTCCTCACGGATGCTTTGCCGAGTCGAGTATTTATGTTGTGACATGTTGTTTCATATTAGAGACTTTGCGGGGAGGAGTCACGTAATTAGTATGTCGGTTTGTAAGCGGCTCATAAGCCGATGTATCGGTATGCATTATATTACGGACTTAAATACGATTACGGATTTTTATTTGATTTGAGAAAGATGAAAAGCATGTTTGTTTTACGAAAAACTTTCATTATGCATTCATGGTATGATTTAAGGGCCCCGAGCGTGATTATGAGTATCACGAGTCGGCGGTTCGCCGACTAAGTAAGGGTCGGGTGCCCGTACGTGCCACTATCGGGTTAGGGTGTGACGGAATAATCAGCCCCGGGGATGGCACGTCTCTGCTTGGACCAAATCTACGGCCGGACATACGGTCGAGTTTAAATTATACGGACCGTATGTTGGTCCAAGTAAGTACGGATCGAGTCGGATTTTAATGTTGATATAAGGGACCCAGAGTTCATTTATTCTCGTTTCATTTTAAACTCATATTTCAAGAATCCTCTAGAATATTCTCCACTCTTCATCCCACAAGAATCCAAAGGAAATTGATGATCAAACCTTGAAACCAACGGATCAAGTGTAACACGTTAAAGTTCATCCCGAGCCAAGAAATTCAGAGAAGTGAACTAGGGTTTTGGTGCAAGAGGAGTATTTCCACTCAAGGCTTGTTTCTACACTATCTAAGGTAAGTTTTATGATCTTTTCATGTTGTTTGAAGTATTGAAAAGTTGAAACACTTAGATTATAGAAGGAAATAGGAAATGGGTCATGAATGGAAGAATAGTGTCATTTTTTAATAGAAGCTTGGATTGAATTGTGGATGATACAAATGAATGATGATTGTTGTTTATGATATTATGATTGTTGTTATGAATGTTGGGAGTTGATATGGAACATGAGAAACGTTGTATAAACAAAGGAAATGCTGCCAAATTTTTCCTAGCTTTAGTAAGCACGTTCTTATAATCGTTTAGCTAATGTTAATACGAATTCTCTTGAAGGTAGAAACGTGGGCATTGAAGGAGAATGAGCAAGCGATAGATTAGTTAAATGAAAAAGGTATGTGAGTCTAGTCCTTTCTTTCTAAGGCATGAATCTTATGGCATGATTTTCCCTCCTCCTCCATAAATCTCCTATCTTCAAGAAAACTAAGAGTCTATGTTCATGAATTGTCATATGAGATAAGAGATACATTATGATCACGATAATGATAATGATGAGCTTAAGTCTAAAGATTCTAGAGTCCATGATATGATGTTCCTATAAAGCTAATGATGCTATCTATAATCCATTGGTGTTGTTCATTATCTACACTCACCTTATATGCTAATTCCTTCAAGGTGAGGCAGAATGCTTATGAATGCTCCATAATGGAATCGGGGGTTCACGACCTTACGTCACCCCGATAAAGTATGGTTGTCTTTAAGTTTCTATGCGTATGCGTTATGATGAGTATATTATGATGAGTATATGATGATGATATTACACCGCGCCTATATGTTAGAAACTGCGGACAACGCTAGGCGGGCGGCGTATACACCATGTCTAGATGGCATGGGCGGAGACCGCTAGTGGGCGGCATGAGGATGGTACCCCGGACTCGGGAGGCACGGAGCGCGGTCTAATGCTAATGATTATCACACAATTACCTATATGGTCGGGCCACATATACATATATGCATACATGATATGATGATGATTATGAAGTAAGCCAGCATGCATTATTTCTTTTATAATTGACAATCAGATACAGATTGCTCCTCACTTGATGCTTCTTATTTCATTGACGTATTGTTATTTTTTATGCCTTACATGTCGGAGTACAATGTTGTGCGACGTCGATTTTCTTTGGACGCTGTGTTCATGCCCACAGGTAGACAGGGAGGTGATCCAAACTCGTAGGAGCTATTAGGTTATTTGAGAGCACTCCATTTTCTCGGAGGTGCCATTGATTATTCTTTTGGGTACATATATATATGTTTTGGGAATGACGGGGTCCTATCCCGTCCCTATGTCTAGTACTCTAGTAGAGGCTTGTAGATGCGTAGTTGTGGGTAGTATGGTCTCACAGTGTCTCATTGTATATGTATATACATATATATATATATATATTATTTTAATAGCCGAAAAGGCTCATGTATATAAAGTGAATATGTTCAAATGAAAATAGCTTTCTATGATTATGAGCATGAGAAACATGAATGAACGCAGGATGAGTAATAGAATGAGTGGTGCTCGGTGGTTAGCCCCGGGTGCCCGTCATGGCCCTAGTCGGGTCGTGACAACCTATTGGTTCGTTTGAAGTTGGTGAAGCGGAGTTTTTGGGACCAGATTTGGTCCATCAGGCTATGGAGAAAGTCAAGTTGATTAAAGAGAGTTTGAGGACGGCTCAAAGTCGGTAAAAGTCCTACACGGATGTGCGGCGTAGAGACTTAGAATTTCAAGTTAATGATTGGGTGTTCTTAACGGTTTCACCTATGAAAGGTGTGATGAGATTTGGCAAGAAAGGAAAACTTAGTCCCAGATATATTGGACCTTATAGAATCCTGCAAAGGATTGGTCAAATGTCTTATGAGCTTGAATTGCCACAAGAATTGGCTGTTGTACACCCAGTGTTTCATGTATCCATGTTGAGAAAGTATGTGGGAGACCCGTTGTTAGTTGTTCGTGCTGACACAATAACTATAAGGATAGCCTAACCTATGAGGAGATCCTGTGGATATTCTTGATCGTCAAGTTTGTAAGTTGAGAACTAAGGAAGTAGCCTCAGTAAAAGTCCTATGAAGGAGTCAGAAAGTCGAAGAGGCTACATGGGAAGCCGAAGAACACATGAAATCTAGATATCTGCATTTTTTTTAGGAGCAAGCATAAAACGTTCAAGGTAAATGCCTTCCATACCCATGTCATGTCCCTTACTTATTCATGCCTCACGTTCACGTTCACGTTCAAGTACCCCTTACTCATGTCTCATGTCTCATGTCCCAGCGTTCATGTTTCCATGAAACCATGTCATGTTATTTCAGTCTCCATATTCCATGTCATGTTTCCACACGTTCATATACTCAAGCCATGTCCAGTTTCATTCTTAACCATGACCTATCATTCGAGGATGAATGATCCCAAGGGGGAGATATTGCAACACCTCATACCTTATAACTAAGCCTTATTCAGGAACTTAGAAACCAAGGTGGCAAGTGTTGGATTCGGAATTTTTGCCTCAGATCAGTAAATTAACATTTTACGTCATTTGTACGGTCGTACATATATGTACAGGCCGTACTTTGACGGCGTACCTCATCAGCGAAGATTAGAGGTCACTGGAATTTGACATTCCAAGTACAGCCAAATTGAACGGGCCGTACTTTCCACTGTACAATTTTTTACGGGACATACATGTATCACATATCTCACTTGAGGAAAATAGGAGATTCTATAAATTGCCACTCAAAGTACGGCCACATTGTACGGGCTGTACATGATGCCCGTACTTGTCCCATCTCAGCAAATAGTAGAAATACGTGGGTTCAATTTTTAATCCTATTTTTCATACTCTCAAGCCCTGGCACGAAGGTTTTCTTCTCCCACTATTGAAATACACAAAGATAAGCCTATTCCAATCCTTTCAAGTGTATTCTAACATAAGTCCATGAATTCTAAATAGAAATTTATTGTTCCCAACCTAGGGTTTTCAAGAAAACCCATCACAAGAATTAAAAATTAAGGCTTTTGGATTTCTTCTCAAGTTCAAAACTTTTCTATAAGTTTTGGAGCGATTAAGGTATGTAGAGTTTTTATCCACGTACGGAACAACATTGGTCTTCCCCATGCCACGTTCATCCATGAAAACACTAAGTTCCATAAACCTAGGGTTTCTGTTTCAATTCATGATAACCCTAAGTTACATGTATCATGCTATACCATGTTTGTATTACTAGTTTGTTATTGTATTCTTGATATTCTATTTTTGGTTATTGGGAATCCGTCTGCAATCCATGATCACCCATGCTTTGCATTGCATGGGTTCTTAAATAAAAGAAAATGAATTATTATGCTTGTTTTCATGAAATTCTACATGCTCCTTTTCATACAAGTTATACTATATATCAAGAATCATGTTTATGTAATTCATTGGCTTCTAAGCCAATTATATCCATGTTCATATTTTGGGAGTTGCAGAGATTACTGAAAAGGTTTAATACCTGAAACTACATATGCCAACGTAGGATAAGGGTCGCTTCGCCCAGTTAGGACGATAACTTCATGTTACCCATTGCTGGTTATTGGATCCATTCATGCCGTATTGCGTCTCGTACTAGGAAAGGTACCCGGAAGCTTAGCCGATTAGGCGAAGATCATACGCCACGTGCTCACGTGGTAGTTACATGTCGGTTATACTAAGGCTTTCCCACTTAAAAAAAATTACTCATGTTATATATATATATATATATATATATATATATATATTCATGTCAGATGATGCTCATGTTCATGTTCAGCTTATAGTTTCAGTTTCAGTTCTTATTATTTCATGTGCCATGTTTACTTCATCCAGTTACTTTACATACCAGTACAATTCAAGTGTACCGACATCCCCTTTTATTGCCCAGGGGCCTCCATTTGACGATGCAGGTATTGATTTACAGGACGGTGAATCTGCTCATTAGGACATTGCTCGTATCAGCTTTTGGTGAGCCCCATTCCATTCAGCGTGTTATCTTTACTTTATTTTCATGTCATGCAGTTAAGGTATGCCGGAGGCCTTGTCCAGATAAACAGTTTAGCAGTCAGACTCGTATCAGAGGTTTCATAGACTATTCAGTTATGTCATGTCAGTTGTTCAGTTGAGTTAGCCTCGTTGGCTACATTACTATATGTCTGCATTCATGATATAATAGTATTTTCAGATTATGATTATTTAATCTCATGTTTTACTCCCACCAAGCATGTTTATATTATATTCTGCATCAGTTCATGTCCCATGTTGACTAAGCAAGCCATGTGATTCGCTCGGTCACATGCAGCAAGGCACCGAGTGCGGTGTTACGTCCAGGCCATGGTTTGGGGCATGACATGGAAGATCAAAGTGGCAAAAAATTCAATATGATTCGTTGCCAAAATATTATACCCATTGTAAACTTCAAGTCCATGATATGCAACAAAACTAGATTTTGCACCTAGAGCACAGGCCAAAGAAAGAGGATAAGAAAGAGATGACAAGAAAGGCAGAGCAAAAGAAAACAAAGGAGGAAGCTACCAGAACAAATGAGCAACAATTAGCAGCAAAGCTAAAACAAGATGGTGTGTACAAAAATGGAAAATTGGGATATCTGTCACACCCCAATTCTGATAGGGCATGATGGGCACCCAACTCTTACTTAGAGCTGAGCGAACCCTCTGGCATTCACATAATAAAACTGGACATATAATAAAGTACTTTCAATCAAACCATAGAAATTTGCGAACGATACTTAATTAATCAAAAATCGAATTAGTCAAACTGACATATCGGACAACATGGTCGCTTTACTCAACGCATGACATCTCAACATACTAACCACAGGACACTATCTACATAGTCTCTAAGAGTAAACACCTGAATCATATGAGTTAAGACAGGCCCCGACATGCCATTGCACGTATGATAACCGTAATAACTCGTGAAAAGCTACTAGGAAGAAAATGGGTTTGATCATCCGAGACGATGGACAATCATCCTAGGCGAATACTTTTACCGCAAACAATACGAGCGCGCGCATGAACACGGCGCCCCCGAGCAAAGGGACGTCGGTCTGAACAAAGTACAGGAGGTATGTAAGGCGGTAATCATAAAGAATGAGATATAAAAAGCCATGCGAAAGTATGAGAAACCACACGTAATATGAATAGCTCCCGAAGTCGGAGAATAACAAATGTAAGTAGCCCCAAAAGGCAATGACTAGAAATGTAAATATATACCATACCCGGCCACTGGTAAGGGACTCGGTGAAACATAAATATATGCCGTACCCGGCCCTCTAGTGGGGACTCGGTGAAGTAATCATATATATACCGTGCCGGCCCTCGAAGTGAGGGACTCGGTGAATAATGCAATGAGCCGTGCACGAATACATACCCGGTCCCGGACTCGGTGAATGATATATTAACGACGTACCGAGTAGAATATCATGAGCAGCCATATGCAAACTAAATCATCATACGGGACTCAATAGGATAATTAGAATGAAATGACACTTGAGAATCAAAGGCAATGCCATGTCAAGTACCGGCGAGAACTAGAATTCATTGGAGTCATGTATGTTCATCATTCGCTCATTTATGTAATTCATGCCAAAAAATAAAGAAGGGATAGCCTTAACATACCGGTCTTAGCTCGACGGCTCAAGAACTCAACTCGTATTAGCTCCACGATCTATATGATAACAACAATGATACTACCGTTAATTATAGAAACGATTCTCTTAATCGTATAATGAAACTTTAACTTATCCTAAAATAAAATGGGCAACACCTCCCCCGTTATTCTCATTTTCCCAAACTCCATATATCAACAACAAAAACCAGACAATCCAGCAAGTATATATACATCAATAACAAGGTACCATGTAGTAACAATAAGCCACAAACATTTCACGACGAGCGACAAGCCCGTATACGATTATCAAACACACTTCTCCAATTTTTCTTTCCTTCAAAATACATATCAATGACAACAACAACAATATACTTAAATTACTCCAATAATTTCCAGCCACAACACAACCCAAAAATAT
>NW_026721889.1:0-7895 GCF_029784015.1 Lycium ferocissimum | reverse complement strand
TTCTCTCAAACTTTCTTGAAATTTCCAAGTGATGAAGATGATGAAATGAGATGACTTGGTCATCTTTTTATTTCAATTAGTAGCCAACCATGTGGGCCGCTGGCCACACGACAAGGTGGCTAAGGCCACGTATGGCTCCCTTATTCTTTTTTTTTTCTTTCTTTTTTTTATCCAAGTTTCTAGAATTCTTAAGTCATAAAGATGACCAATTTCATTTTCTTGCTTGCCTAGTCACCTTGTCCACATGTACACTTAATCCTTGAAATATAATAGTTTCTGATTTCCAAGTTTGCCCTTAATATTCCATGCCAAAAAAATTTTAAGTGACTTGCTCTTTAAATCAAAACCGGAAAATGGCCTTGTCCCTAACTTTCCTTCCATAACCTATTACACGAACTCGGGCTCTTGTATCCTTTCGACAATACTCCGGTGTCTACAGTTAACTAGCTAACTCCTAGTGAATCTCAATGTACCAAAACTTGGGGTGTAATACTCTGGTATTGGGTTAGGATGTGTATTGATGCAGCACGGTAAAGTCATTGCCTATGCTTCAAGGCGTGTAAAATTTCGAGGAAGAATTATCCGACCCATTCCTTGAGTTGATTTGTTCATGTATTAAAGATGTGGAGTTATCCATGGTGTGTATGTTGATATCTCGTACGGATCACAAGAGTCTCCAAGATATTTTCGAACGGTATGAGTCAATCTTCGACGGAGACTATGGTTGGAATTATTGAAAGATTATGATGTGAGTATTTTATACCTTACCCGGAAAAGCGAATGAAGTGGTAAATTATCCGCAAATCAATGGGTAGTTTATGTGAAGTTCCTTTGGAGCGTAAAGAACTAATTGGTGAGCTCCACCGGCCTGCACTTTGAGTTCGTCTAATTTTGATCGATGTAATACTTGCAGAATTAATGTTAATAATCTAACTATTTCATCCTTGGATATGGAAGTGAAGGAACATCAATATGAAGATTCTCAATTAAGTCACTATAGAGATACATTTCATGAGAAAGAGAAGTCTCCATTCGAACTTTCTATAGATGGAGTTCTTAGATACTGAGGTAGGCTATGTGTTCCAAATGTTGCGAAATTACGTCGTCGGATTCTAGAAGAAGCTCATTATTCTCGATATTCTATTCATCTAGGAGTGACAAAGAAGTATCACGATCTCAAGTTAATGTATTGGTGGAATGGAATGAAGAAGGACATCGCAGAATTTGTAGCTCAATGTCCAAACTGCCAACAAGTGAAAGTTGAACATCATAAACCAGGAGGATTATTACAAGCAATTGAAATTCCAACTTGGAAATGGGAAGCGATAAACGTGGATTTCATTGTAGGGTTACCTCATTCCCGAAACAAGTATGATTCTATATGGGTGATTGTGGATAGATTGACAAAATCCTACCTTTATTTTCTTCCAACATTAACCACGTACTCTTTAAAGATTATGCGAGGTTATACCTTAGGAGATTTGATTCATGCTTATGTCCCGATATCTATTATCATGGGCAAGCCTATGGTATGTCGTATTTAGAAGTCTTTCCATTTGGGGATTCAAGTAAAGCTTAGTATGGTTTTACCCGCAAACCGATGGGCAAGCCGAACGCACTATTCGCATCTTGAAGATATATTACGGCATACTGCTAGATCTTTCGGTGGTGGCAGTTGGGATGACCACTTGATCTAATTGAGTTTGCTTACAACAATAGCTACCATTCCGGTATTCAAATGGCCCCGTATGAAGCCCTATTGTCACGACCCCAACCAGAAGGCCATGAAGAGCACCCGGTGCTAACCCACCCAGATACCTCTTATTGTACGTACATATTCACATCTAGGTGGCCCACGTAACTTATATACTTTCACAGTGCTAATCTCATAGGGCAACAATACATTTATATCATCATTAATAACAATGCCCATATCCATATGCATATATACAAGCCAACAAGGCTGTCAAAATGATGTACACAATATAAGCCGACAAGGCTAAAGACATCTAATCATACACACTATCTACGAGCCTCTAAGAGTAGTAACATCATATAGGCGGGACGGGAACCCGCCTGCCCATATATGTACACAAAAGAATAATACCAAAGTCAGTGGCTCCGGATGAAATGGAGCTCCTCTATGTAGTCCCTGAATAAGAAAGCTATGGATCAAGCCTATCTCCCTGGCCACCTGCGGGCATGACGCAGCGTCCACAAATAAAAGGACGTCAGTATGAATAATGTATTGAGTATGTAAAGCATAATCAACATCATAGTATCAACATAAGAAATAGCATAAGGAATAGCATAAGATGTTAGAACCGGGAGATAGTAAAGCCATCATCATAATTACTTACTTACTTGTCTTTCATAGGGACCTTCCATTTCTAAAGCGTGCGCGTGGACACACAAATTATCACATACATATATCTACATTCGTATTCGTACTCGTGTCCATACTCATATACATATCCATATCCATAGCATACCCGACCATGGAGGTTCGGCGGTTTCACATATCCGGCCATGACAAGGCTCGGTGATTATACATACCTGGCCCTACCAAGGCTCAGTGTATCCGTACCCCAAGCAAATGGTGTACGCGCGATAGGTATCATACCCGGCTATATAAGCTCGGTGTCGCGTAATAGTCATACATACTTAGACACGTATACATAAGGGTCCTTAAGTATCATCAACATCATTATCATTATTGTTCTTGTTACGTCTATCCTTGGAGGATCAATTATCATATAATGGATGCCATGGAATCATGAAAGTATCGAGGATCATGAGCCTTAGTAGCTTTGGAGATAGAATCATTTGGAGGACATTATAGAACTCATGAAAGGAATATATATATAGCCAAGGAACCATGCCTTATTGAAAGAAGGGTTAGCCTTACATACCTCTTTGTCTTCTCAACTATCTAACGTTCACTGTTGAAGCTTGAATAAATCTACATTTAGAAGGGTTCATGCCATGGTTAAGCCTTAATGATACTCTTAAATTCAAACTAAAATAATTCATCGCTTAAAGAAAATTGGGCAGTATTTCTCCTATTTCATCGACTTCTACCATATTGCACAACAACTTCCAACAACCTCAATAACATCCATAATACATTCATAATATCATAATCAAGTAATCACATTACACTAGGCTTCCAACATTCATCATTATGTTCAACTTATGCCAATAACTTCATACCCATTTTAGCACATTTTCATATAACACTTCTTCATCACCATTATTACCTTCCATAACATGATTATATCCATATCATAGTAAGAATCATGACTACATATAGATTACTACTCATAAACATCATGAAAGCCACATTTAGACTTCATTTTCTACCTCCTTCTTCTACCCAAGTCTTGCTACAACCAAAAATTCTCAACAACATGAAATAAGCATGAAAACTAACCTTTTCATCCCATGGAAACAAGCTTTGGAGCAGCTATCAACTTTGTGCAAAACCCTAGCTACAATGCCCAAGTATTTCTTGTAGTCCTCTAACCCTAGGAAGCTTTTTAACACAGAACACTTTGATTCTAGTCTTTTGATCTTTGTTTTCTCTTGGATTTGAGTGGAATGTGCTTAGAGAAGGGTTTTGGGCTCTCAACACTTGTAGAAGATGAAAAATGAAATAAAAGAACCTAAGGCATCTATTTATACAAAAACTAAAAATCAGCCCGTCGGATACTATACAGACACTTATACGATCCGTATAATATTGTACGGTCCATATAAGTGGCCGTGGTTCACCACCATGAAAAACATCTCCCTGCTGGGAGTTATACGGACCCCTTATATGGACCGTATAAAGTTATACGGACCGTATAAGTGGTCGTATAACTCCACTTCCCTGAAATGATTTCCGTCATTTCGTTCAATCTCCAATCCTTATGGAACCTTCTTGACACTTGCATAATACTTCATTAACCATACAATAGGCTCTATAGCAGCTTCACAAGACATTCACCCCATAAACATTAGCTTAATCATAGCGGAGCCTTGCTGAACGCGACTTACATTTCGCTCCCTTCAACAAACTAAACTTCACATATTCATATAACTTCGAAATATTATGGTATGCACCTTAAACTATCTAATCCTTCACCTAATCCCGTAGGGATTTCATATTCATCTCAAGCTCACATTAGCCTATCCACCAGGCAACACATACGGAATTTCCGAGGTGTAACACCTATATGGAAGAAAGTGTAGATCCCCAATTAGGTGGTTCGAAGTAGGAGAAATACAGTTAATAAGTCCCGAGTTGATTGAACAAGCGGTGGAAAAGATCAAGGTTATCCGAGATCGATTAATGACAGCCCAAAGTCGCCAAAATTCCTATGCGGACAACCGTCAGCGAGACTTAGAATTTCAAGTTGATGATTGGGTATTTCTGAAAGTATCACCAATGAAAGGAGTGATGAGATTTGGAAATAAAGGAAAATTGAGTCCTCGATATATTGGACCCTACAAGATTGTCCGCAAAGGGTCAAGTAGCTTAAGAATTGGACTCACCGCAACTTGAATCAATCCATCCGGTTTTCCAAGTCTCAATGCTCCAAAATATGTTGGAGATCCTAATAGATCGTGCTTGGACGATGATGTTCAAGGACGGAAAAGTTGACCAATGCAAAGAGGGTACCTATTACTATACTAGACAAAAAAGTATCGAGATTTAGGAATAAAGAAGTAGCTTCAGTCAAAGTCTTATGGACAAATAATAACCGAGAAGAAATGACTTGGGAAGCGGAAGAAAATATGAAGTCCAAGTAGCCATACTTATGTCAACCCCCGGAAGAGATCCAAGCTGAGGCACCGACATTATGAGGTAAGTATGCTTTCTTTTCATGCTTTTGGTCATGTGTGGCCATAAATATATTGCTATTGTGTTGTGGCCATATGAGGCATGTTTATTGTGGGCTGTTGGGATAGGGTGGTAGCGCCATGTTGCAGGGGAAACTCTGGCAAAATTTTTGTAGGATTCCCGAGAACTTAACATTTGAGGACGAATGTTTTTAAAGGGGGGAAGGATGTTACACCTCGAAAAATTCCATATCGTTGCATAGTAAATAGACCAACGTAATGCGAAAAGTATATGATGTTCCTATAAGTAAGAAAGGTTATTTAACTATTCTAATTAAGATTCCAAAGACGTTCGAAGTAAGAGGAGAAAGTTCCTTAAGGAAGGCGAAGCATATGTTGTGTTTTGGGAAAAGTTCCGTAAAGTACCGAGCTAATGTTGACTTAATGATGTCTTAAGGAAGAGTCATAACGATCCTTAGATTGGTAATGAAGTGTTAAACAAGTGTCAAGAAGGTCCCATAAGGATTGGAGATCAAACGAACGACGGAAATAATTTCAGGGAAATGGGGTTATACAACCGCTTCTACAGTCCGTATTGTTACACCTTAGAAATTTCCTGTTACCGTACAGCGAATAGACTAACGAAGGACATGACGTATACGATGTTTTGATAAGTAAGAAATGGCATTTGATGACCCTAGACGAGATTTCAAAGGCATTTAACATAAGGAAAGAAAGTTGTTAAGGAAAGCAAGGCATGTATTGTGTATCGGGTAAGATTTACGAGTATTGAGTTAATGACGTTCTAATGATGCTTTGGGAAAGAGTTATAACATCCCTTAGATTGGTATTGAGGTGTTAAATAAGTGTTAAGAAGGTTCCATAAGGATCAGAGATCAAACGAGTCGACGAGAACAAGTTTCGGATAGTCAACATTATACGGCCAGACATACTGGCCGTATAAAACATACGGACCGTATGTCCAGCCGTATGTTCTGCCTAGAACAAGGGTCTTCACTGGACCAAACATATGGTCCAGACATACGGTCAGTATAAAATATACGGACCGTATGTTGGTCCGTGTGTTCTGGTCGGGACTGAACTTAAACGCTGATATAAGACCCCTCTCTCACTTTATTTCATTTCATTTTCTCTCCTACACAACTCAAAAAACTCTAGAATATTCTCTACTCTTCATCCACAATAACACAGAGGAAATTGATGATCAACTTCATCAAACCAACAAAAATCAAGAGTGTGAAACCCATTAAAGTCATCCAAGCCAAGAAATCCCAAGAGAAGTGAATTAGGGTTTTTGTGCAAGAAGAGTATTTCCACTCAAGGCTTATTCTACCATTATCTACGGTAAGTTTCATGACATTTTCATGTTGTTTGAAGTATTGAAAATGTTACACCTTAGAAAATTCCCCGTTAGCATACAGTGAATACACGAGCGAGTGGATATGATGTATACAAGGTTTGGACAAGTAGGAGATAGTAATCGATGATGCTAATTAAGATTTCCAAAGACATTCGGGTTAAGGAAAGAAAGTTGTTAAGAGAAGCGAGTCATACGTTGGGTATCGGATGAGAATTTCGAGTATTAAGTTAATGATGTCCTAATGACCCTTTGAGGAAGAGTTATAACATCCCTTAGAATGGTACGGAAGTAAGGAACAAGTGTTAAGAAGGTTCCATAAGGATCGGAGATCAAACGAGTCGACGAAACAACTCTCGGAAAACTGGGCAAACATACGGCCAGACATACTAGCCGTATAAGATCTACGGACCGTATGTCCAGCCGTAGATCCAGCCCAGTATGTCATGATTCACTGGACCAGATATATGGTCCAACATACGGTCAGTAGATTTTATACGGACAGTATGTTGGTCCATATATTTCAATGTCAGGGTCGAAGTGTATTTTATATAAGGGACCATTTTTCATTTCCATTTCATTTCACCTCACTTCTCCACAACACAAGAAACCTCTAGAGTGTTCCAAACATTTCATCCATGAGAAATCCATAAAAATCAAGGATCAACAACAAGAAATCAAGAGAATCAAGTGAAGGAGACCCATTAAAAGTCATCCAAGTCAAGAACTCCCAAGAGAGATAAAGTAGGGTTTTGGTGCTAAGGTTGAATCACCATTGTAAGCTTATTCCTCCATCATCTAAGGTAAGTTTCATGATCTTTACATGTTGTTTGAAGTATTTACAGGTTGAAACACATGGATTGTAGAAGAGTACAACAAATGGGTCATCAAATGTGTGAATAGTATTGCTAGTATGTGATAGTTGAATTGAATCATGGAAATGGATATGTTGATGTTATGAATGTGTTATAAATGACCTATAGAACATGAAATAAGTATTGGATATGAAAGAGTACGAAGATGGACTTTAGTCATGAATATGGAGGATTGAAGTAGAATTGTGAAATACGAATCATACGAATGAATGACGATTGTTGTTAGGGATATTGTGATTGTCGTTATGAATATTGGGAGTTGATATGGAATATGGCGGAAAGTAGTATAAACAAAGGAAATGCTGCCCAAATTTCTATAGCTTTAGTAAGTATGCTTTCACGACGATATAGCTAACGTCGATACGAATTTTCTTGAAGGTATAAACAAGTGCATTAAAGGAGAACGAGCAAGCGATAGAATAGCTAAACGACAAAGGTATGTGAGGCTAATCCCTTCCTTCTAAGGCATGAGTCCTATGGCATGAATTTCCTCTTTAATTACAAATGTCCTATCTTCAAGAAGGCTACGAGCCATTATGCACGAATAGCCATGCGAAATCAAAGATATGTTACGGTTATGATAACGATAATGACAAGCTATGTCTAGAGATGCTATAGGCTATGATACGATGCTCCTATTAAGCTAATGAAGCTATCCATAGTTCATTGATGTTGACCATTGTATACACTTACCTTATGCCCATTCATCCAAGGTGAGGTGAAATGTTACGAATGCTTCATAATGAAATCGGGGGTCCACGACCTTATGTCACCCCGACATGACTATACTTGCTTCCAAGTTCTAATGTATGAAT
>NW_026721888.1:0-18469 GCF_029784015.1 Lycium ferocissimum | reverse complement strand
GAACTTCAAAACCCATAGTTACGTATCGGAATCATAAGTATACGAATCATTATTTCGGACTCAACAGAAATATATAATCATACCGGGGTCGGAAAGGTAGTCATATTAAATTCTTTCAAAAGCCATCGAATTATACGGAGAAGAAGATCGCGGACCCACGGACAAGCGTCAACCCAATCCGGGCCCGCCTACGAAAATCATAGTCATCATATGTTATCGAATCATTATTACAAACTCAAAAGATAAGTAAACTGATCGTACTTGAAATCGGAATAATAGTCATATCATATCCTTTCAAAAATCGTCAGAAGTACATAAGAAAAGTCGTGGGTGTTATATCCGGCATTTTTGCGTATTCGAAAAATTCAAAATATTTTGACTTGTAAGGAACGAGGCCACATTTGGACCTTACTTAGTATGAATGTGTCGGTTATGAAAACATTGGTGCGAAAATACCGAGGAAGGCTAGGGGCAAAATTGGAAATTTGGAAAATAGTTTCATGAATTACAAGAAATGGACATGGAATAATTGGGCTTGGAAATTTAAAAAAAAAAAAAAAAGAGAAGCCCAACCGGCCATGGGGTCTAACCCAAGCCCATGGATTTTATTAATTATCCATGGGATAATTAATATAAAGGGATCATTATGTATAGAAACTTGAAGAAAAATCAAGAAATAAGAGCAAAAAAAAAAAAAAAAAAGAGAAAAACGGCCAAGAGAGAAAAAGAAAGAAAGAAAGGAACAATTTTTTTTTCCAAGCCTTCAATCTTGATCCAAAAATCTTGTTCTTCTTGAATTAGTAACAAGCTCAAGACGCTCTTCGACGTGATATAATTAGTCAAGCAAAAGAACGACGTTTGCGGCGAGTTGAAATTTGAAGAATAAGGTAAGAATTCTATTCTTTTGTGTTGTGAAATAAGTATGCATGTTAGAATGACTAGAATTGGATGAGAATTAAGGGAGTGTGGTGTGTGTGTGCATGGCCGTGTGTATGTGTGAAGTAGTGCATGGCCGTGAGCCATGGTGTTGGGAAAAGACAAGGATGTCATGTTTTCTTTTCATGTATAGAAGAATTATAGGTGTTGTGATGAGTATAATTGAATGAAAATCATAGAAATGTGGTGTGTTGAAGTGTGTGGCCGTATGGTATCATTGGTGAAGGGAAGGTGACCATAATTTTATTTAGTGTATTAGTTGTATTGTTGTGATGTTTGTGA
The DNA here is from genome assembly GCF_029784015.1 of Lycium ferocissimum. NCBI lineage: Eukaryota > Viridiplantae > Streptophyta > Magnoliopsida > Solanales > Solanaceae > Lycium > Lycium ferocissimum. Next base: position 17,251 of record NW_026721888.1, on the reverse strand, counting down.
TGAAAAGAAAGGTTTAATGAGTCAAGTTGGTTGTATGTTGTTATGAGAAATTTATGTGATTTTTATGTAGTCTTTATATAAGGGTGAAAGTAAGATCTTAGATGTGAATTATGATTATGAATTATGAAATTGGAAGATGGAAAAATGTTATGAATATGCATGTTGAAGATTAGAGGTTTTGGACGAATTATGGTTTGATGGAAGTTTTGTATATTTTGTAGAATAATGAGAAACGTGTCCGAAATGTATTTGAATGGCCTTGAATTAGTAGATAAATATGAAAACGTTGACATTGGATGAAAGGTGTGAAGTTAGAACGGAAGTTAATGCATTATGTGGAAGAAAAGACTATTTGTGTTAATATGTGTTTTGTAGCGATTATTGGTGTTGTTGATATTGTTGTTGGGTTGGTTGTTGTCATTTAAGCCGAGTTTAATTCTCGAGGATGTTGGATTCATAGGGGAGATGCTGCCCAAATTCTTGTAGACAAATAAGGGCTAAGAATAAGCTCCCCAAAAGCATATGATTTACATTTGGGTAACTTTGACCATTTGCAGATTCTAGACGAAACGGGATTTGAGTTTAAGCGAGCATAAAACGTCCGTAAGGTATGTAAAGCCTACCTTTTCTTCATTTGGCATGTCCTAGTCATACTAGGTTAAGATTGGAACCTCGGGGAAAATTCTGCTCTTGGAAATTCGAGTTTGATTTTGAGTACTATTCATTCAGCTCACTTGAACTATAATCTTTGTATTTGGTTAAAAGAATGCTTAAACCTCCATAACTTCCACAAATGTATCCGAAATGTTTCGAAACTCTCACCGATGACTTTATGGATCCTAATGTTTGCAATTTATGTCCGCCGCCTCGACTTGACCCGAGGTGGGCCCGCAAGTCCCGAGACTTCCCTTATTTGATTTGTTTGGTTCGTTTCCGTACGATATGAAAGGAAGTGTTTGCCTATGACTCTAAGGTCCGTTTGAAATGTCCTATAATGTCGTTTGAACGCTCTTTACTATGAATGATACTAAATTTTCGGAGAGTGACCTACGATGCATTTTTCGAAAAATTGACTACTTAAAAGTCCGCGACTTTTATATATTAATTCCGATTAACTCGATACTCATTTTGAGCCTTCTGAGGCTAATGTATAAGTATATGCAATTACGTGTCGAGTCTTGGGATTTACTTTTGATATGCATATGGTTTCTGCACTACTCCGCTCGTGCCAATTAGTATGACTTCGTTCGCCGGTGCCCGGGCCGGTTTCGTGATCGTGCGCTTTATGACACATTCGGCAGTATGATGTGTTACGGTTTCCGAGACCTCGCCATAGGGCCGGTTACCGTTTATGGTGTTATGATGTGATATGGCATCTGATATATTCTGATGATTTGATGTGTGTGATGCGATGATGTGTTCGGAGATGTATGGAGATTTGAAAACTTCTGGAGTATGATGTGTTGTGGCACCAGCGTCAGGGGGTGACCACGTTCCTGAGCCTTATGCATGATTTTATTTGCATTCTGTACATTTGCATTCTGCACAGGTTTGATCTGTTACTTCCGTACTTGTCTTGTATCTTCTGACTCCAGTCATGATTTGGATTCTTGCTACCTCCACCTTTACATACTCGGTACTTCTTTCGTGCGACCCCCTTTCTTCGGGCTGCGTTTCATGCCCGCAGTACGGACGCTCGATTGGGTGATCCTCCGGTTTAGGCTACCTATTCTGCTACTTTGGAGTGCTCCCCTCGATCCGGAGCCCACATTTGGTATATATCTGTTTTGCTATGCATATTCTGTACATTTGTGATTGTTCGGGTACGGCGGGGCCCTGTCCCGTCATATGTTCGTATGTTCTGTTCTGTTTGTAGAGGCCTGTAGTCATATTTGTGGGTCGTGGGTCCGGTTTGTTCGCATATGGTTCTGATTTGCGTCCTTAAGCGGCCCCGTTGTTACTATGGCCGATATGGCCCATGTGTTTGTATGTGTGTGTATGTCTGGGCGATGTGCATTCCGCCAGTTTGACTTTGATATGATGATTCTGCACGGGCGACCGCTTAGGATAGCATTCGTTTCAGTATTTGTGTGATGTCTGCTATCAGTTACCGGTACGAATAATATCTGTTAAATCTGGATATGCCCTAATATGACAATCTGGTTCGTAAGTTTGTTTGGGTGCCTAAGTAAGGCACCAGTCACGGCCCACGGGGCTGGGTCGTGACAGTGGGGCCCACGGAGGGGTGTCGACTCAAGTCGGGCCCGCCCATAAAAATTTAAGTCATCATACATCATAGAATCATTTTTGAGCATATCGAAGCGATCCGGTTCTGTCTGTGAAAGTTATGGACTTTCGTAGTTTTCGGAATCATTTAGGAACAAAACTCTTTTAAAAACCAAATTTTTTATGCAACTTTTAAAACTTAGTCATACAAAAGACGTATAAACCATAGCTTGACCATATAAGGATGCCAACATCAAAAGCAAATACGACTCATAAACGTGCTCGGATTTTTAAGAATAGAATTACCCCCGAAGCTCATAACATATCACAACCTAGCCATATCTAAGACATGCCAAAAGAAGGAAAGGTAAGCTTTACATACCTTTATTGCTTCCTAAGCTAATCCAAACTCAAGTCTTGGCTTCTCAAAATCTACAACACTTCATTAGACACCAAACATTAGTCATAGGCACCTCGGAATCCTATTTTAAGCTCGCACTTTATTTACAGAAATTTGGGCAGCATTTCCCCTGTAAATTCAACACCCCGAGAATTTAACTCGGCCAAATTCATCAACAACAATACCAACAAACATTCTAACAACATCAACCATTAATTCAAAACGCACTTTAACATCAACAACCTTTTTTTCGCACAATGCGACGGCATTCCAATTACGTTCAAATCAACATATATAATCAACCCAACATCATTGCCCACGCGTTCAATTACCAATCCAAAACCATTCAAACATGATTCAATAACATTTCCAACAATCCACAAAATTATTCAAAACAACTCAACCAAAACATAAGGCAACCCGAAACCTTCCAAGTCAAAAGAAATATCAACAACGCATTTCTTTTCTTCCAAATTTATAAACCATACTAACAATCCATACTTTAACAACATTGATCTCAAAAATACAAAAAACCATATTAAGATCACATTAGGTTCCAAAACAGCCCACATGATTTCAACTTCACTTTGAACCATTAAGCCTTCATTTTACAACATAGAATCTACAACACAACATCCTAAACATACCAAATGAAATTAGTTCTTCACTTCTACCTTACACCACACATACACGGCCACAACACAACAATTACAACTTCAACTCGAATCATTCAATACCTTCATTCTCATCACATAATCCATGACAACAACAACCAAAATACTAAGTAAAATCAATTCGCCATAACTTACCAAAATCAGCCCCTATACGGCCAACATCCACACTCCAAATTTTCATGATTTCCATCCATTTCCACACACTATAACAACACTCAAACATGCTACATACAATTAATTCACCATTTCTACACAACACACGGCCAAACTTCAATATTCACGGCTCAACTTTAACATCCATATTTTCATGAATTTCATTCATTTTAGCATACTACAACACATATAAACCATCCATAACACATAAAATACGATTAAAACTCACCTTTCTTCTTCAACTTTACAACTTGCCTAAGGTGGTGAATAATGAAAACGAGTGGTCTATCGCTTCCAACAACACTTCCACGTTAATAAGCACCCTTCAATTAGTAGGTTTGCTTGAAGAAAATATTTTTTCTTGATCTTGAATTTTTGCCCCTCATGGCCGACCCTCTCTCTTGCTCTCTCTCCATTTTTCTTGAACTTTCTAAGAGATAAAATGATGAAGATGATTTAATTATCATCTTTTTTCACCATATATAATTTGCACAAGTGGCCCTATGGCCCACATCTCACACATGGCCACATATGGCCATTTTCATGAAATACTAGTTTCCAAATTTTCACTTCTAGCCCCAAATTCTCATAAAATGCTTAACTTTCCATAATTCACTTTTAACCCCAAATTTTCCTTATTCCAAATTTACCCTTAACATTCCCTGCCAATGAAAAGATGAATATGCAACTTGTGCATTAAAACGAAAATCAACAAAACCGAAAATTAAAAGTCTTGTCCATAACTTGTCGCAACCAACTTAGAATATTCCAAAGTACAAAGTACGGGGTATAACATAACTCTACTCTTACGATTCGAGAATGGTTTCGATTCATATCCACCTCTTAATGTTGGCATTCTTAATGTGGTAGAACTACGGTCTTTATGTCTTTTGTATAATTGAATTCAAATGTGGTATAAAGAGTTTTGCTCCAAAAGGGTTTTATGTTGAAAATGTCCCTAACTTTCATAGACAGAACCGAATTGCTTTGATATGCTCGTAAATGATTCTATAACGTATAATGACTTTAACTTTCATGGGCGGGCCTGGATTGGCTTGATGCACATCCGTGGTCCCCGAGGTTTTTCTTTGTTTAGTCTTAACGACTTTTTGAAAGAACTTAACATGATTACCGTTTTGACTCTCGAGCGTCGACTACTTACTTATCCATTGAGTCTGTAATGATGATTTATGTGCATATGGTTTCTTACTACTCTGCTCGTGCAAAGCTCAATATGTCTTTCACTGAGTCCCGGGCCAGGACACGCATTCGTGCACATTCCACTGCATTGTTCACCGAGTCCCTCACTAGAGGGCCGGGACACGCTATATATATGTATATGATGATGTGATGATATGGGGATGGCGGTCAGAATGGCATATGATGATTCTATTCACCGAGTCCCTCACTAGAGGGCCGGGACATGCTATGTATATATATATATGATGACATGATGACATGATTTTACTTACCGAGTCCCTATCTAGAGGGCCGGGACACGCTATATGTAAATGTATATGATGATTTTATTTACCGAGTCCCTCACTTGAGGGCCGGGACACGCTATGCATGCATATGTACATGATGATTATTTGTTTATGCTTCAGAGTCAAGCCTTATGATTTTCTGTACTCCTTATTCAGTATGATTCTGGTTACTGTATTTCGTGCTTTACATGCTCAGTACATATTCCGTACTGACCCCCTTTCTTCGAGGGCTGCGTTTCATGCCACGCAGGTATACACAGATGAGTAGAAGATGTTCCAGCTGGATTGGCGAGCTCCATTTCCTCCCGGAGTATTGCCGAGTCAGAGAGCTTTGTTATGGTATCTAGAGTTATGTTAGAGACTTTGCAGACAGTGTCGTGTATATAAGATGTCAGTTTTGTAAGCGGCTATGTAAGCCGATATATCATTTTGCGATATATTACAAATTTCATATGTTACAGATTTTATTTGATTTGAGAAATATGAAAAAAATATTATTCTTCGAAAGCTTTCCTTATGCATTCTGTCATGATTTATGGGCCCAGTATGATTATGAGTATAACGAGAGTCAGCGGGTTCGCCCGGCCCTAAGTAAGGGTCGGGTGCGCATCACGCCCTATCGGAAATTAGGGTGTGACACATTATGCCATATCATAAAGATAAATCATTTCAATGAATGTCTTGAAAACGTTTACCCTTCTTTAACCAAGATTTCAATGTCCTAGTTCAATATGAAAACATCATTACCAACCGTTAGACTTCAATTATGATCATTTCTTATAGAGGAAAACAATTATGATTTCATATACATATATAGAGTATGTTACAAACTAAGTTTAATATGGGCTTGTCCCCTCACACACATTAACCACCATTTAGCATGAATCAGAGTTCAAGAAACATGAAAAGATTACTTTTCTTTTTATTCATTAAGGACTTTAAATGAAATTTATACTTCCAACAATAGTTTCAAAAAGTGATTTTCATTCAAAATAAGTTTTCAAAAGAGAGACATACCTTAACACATTAAAAAAAGTTAAACAATTCACTTTTCTAATAAAGAACACCCAAACCCTAGCTTGAATCACTTTGGGAAGAATTATGTTGCAAACCTTAGGTTTTGGTCACAAGAATCATGGGTTTGATGTTAGAATGGATTAATAATGTTAAGGATGTTCTTACCTTTGATTTGAAGACTTGGAGGAAGGATTTTCATCCTTAGTGTTTGGGAGAATGAAAAAAAATCGGAACAAAATAAGACCATACCCATTTTAAACCAAGTTTTCTGCCAAAAACAGTGAAAGTACGGCCACGAAGTACGTCCCGTACTTGTATGTCACACCCCGACCTTACTAGGGTGTGATGGGCACCCGACCCCACATCCGGAGCCGAGCGAACCCACAGACTCTTATTACACACATAAATTTTTTTTTCGAATAAAGATAGAAGGCAAAATATAACTTTCAGAAGTATTTCTTTCGTTGCTTTCAAATTACATACAATCTATAGTCAAACAAAACCAATCACATATGACGTATCGGCTGGTGGAGCCGCTTACAGACTGACAACCAACACCCACGACACTGTCTGCAAAGTCTCTAACATCCATCCAGAAGGCATATCATACAAACTCTGACTCGGCAACACTCCGAACTGAAATGGAGCTCGCCAATCCCGCGGGAACAACTTCTAGCAAAGTCTTCTCTTCATCTGGGTGTACCTGCGTGGCATGAAACGCAGCCCCCGAAGAAGAGAGGTCGTCGAAAGTATGTACTGAGTATGTAAAGCGATAACATATAATAACCATAGCGTAATTTAGGAGAGAAGAAGTCACAATCAAGCTCATTACCTGCAGCCCTCGCTGGAAGAAACATAAATGTAAACATGGGGTCTTAGAACACTCCTGAAGTAAACGATGCGAGTGAACACACGTTCTTTAAGCACACACAATATAAATACAGAGTACACGAATTCTAGAATGCACAATCTAAATATAGTATCACAATAGTCCCCGGACAGCCGCTTCCGGCGTAGGAATGATGGCCCCTTCGGGCATGCCGCTTCCGGCATAATAATGATAGCCCCTTCGGGCAGCCGCTTCCGGCTCGATATCAATAATGGCCCCTTCGGCATTGCCGCTTCCGGCATAACAATAATGATGGCCCGCCGGGCATAATAGTAATGATAATGTAAACATAAGTAGTAAGTGAAATAAAATAGTAAAATCTCGCACCCCTTTCGGAGTGGTTTTGAAAAATAGCTCACTCGACATAAAATTTCGAGCCATAGTGTACCGGACGTGAACCGAGGCGATAGCACACTCGGTGGATCGACCGAGGCCGTGGCTTCTGCTGGGACACGGACCGAGGCCATAGCACACTGAGGCATAAGCCGAGGCCACCGCACCCCGAGTGGTTTTAGAAAGACTAAATATTAAAATCTCACACCCCCATCGGAGTGGTTTTAGAAAAATCAATTTTGTGTTTCTTTGCACAAAACTAGTTCTTTAAAAGTCATCAGTGAACCACAAACGCATTTCCGAAACCATTTGGAAAACCGAAGTAATAATCATATTAGAAACATTGTTACCCAGCAAAGTATATTATAGAACATAATGAAGTAGTTAACCAACTGTCCTGTGGTAGTCGGGACAACAGTCCAAAAGTTTCCTTCAATTATTGTACCAAAATAAGCCAAATGGAACTATACAAAAAGATCTCGAGCATTGTGGGCCCACCTCGGTCAAGTCACGGTGGCGTACGTAAATTTCATACATTGGGCTTTACGGAGTCATTATGATAGTCTTAGTGCAATTCGGTCTTGGTTGGACAAGACGTAGATGTCTAAACACTTATTTCATCGAGGCACAAGAAATTTGTTTCAATTCCATTGAATGAAAAAGGGTCAAATCCAAACTTAGATTTCTAAGAATAGAATCATCCCCAAGGCTTATATCCAAGCCTATTAGGTCTAAGACATGCCAAAAGAAGGAGGAGTAAAGCCTTACATACCTTTCTTGCTTGTTAAGCTCGTCAAGACTCCAATCCCGTTTCGTCAAAATCCTACAAATGGTCACATTTACCAATTGTGAATTATTAATTCTAAGGATTCAACTTAATATCATACTGGTCTACTGAAATTCCGAAAAGACTCCCCGTACCCATAGCATCCCGAGAATATGGCTCGGCCCAAATCAACAACAACAGCCCAACAATGCCAATAACATCAAAAGCATCACGAAACGCATATAACGTAAATAGTTCTCTTCACTACATAGTTCAACAACTTCCATCCCAACTTCATACTATCAAACTAGTATCAACACTTCCCATATTCTTTATCTAATTCAAGACCATTCAAGTGCAATTCAGAAGCATTTCATATAGTTCCACAAAATATGCAAAAGTTCCTAAAACCACAACTCACTTAAAACCTTCCAATTTTCGACATAAACTTTCACAACACATTTTTATCTTCCAATTTCATTAACAACAATCACAATTTGCACCTTAACAATTCTTTTCCATAATTACATAAATTTACCATAAAATCACTAAACTTCCTACAACAACTTAACAACCAAATTTTCATGCAAATTATGGCTAGTACTCTTCCTTTCTTCATTTCCATCATAAAAGCCACAACACAATTAACATAACAAATGAAATTTGTTCATCCTTCTCCATTGCTCAATAGCACACGGCCCCCACACACATAACCATGACACACCAATTTCATACTTTTATTCATTTTCACATGCTACAACATATATAAGCCTTCCATAACATAAGAATGAAAAAAAAATTCTTACCTTTCCTTCAATTTCTCCTTTTCTTGAATTTGTGAACTTGCAACCAAGAGTAGCTTTCTTGCTATAATAATTATACCACTTTGTAGAGAATCTTGAATTGACAAGGAATTCATGAAAATTATGATTCTTGAAATCAAGATTGAAGGGTTGGTTTTTTTTCCCTTTTTCTTTATTCTCATGAAGTTTCTTGATTTTGGAGCTTTGGTCAAGATGAATTATTCATCTTTTAGTTCCATATATTAAAGCCCCATATGGGCCTTGGGCCATGGTCTTGGCCGTCCACCCCTCTTGGGCCATGTTATCATTTTCATTTTTTTTTCCAAGCCCATTTACTGGCTAGTTCAGTTTGTAATTCTAACTATTTTTTTTCCCGATGTCCAATCAATGAACGGTTTGTTGCATCCTTCATAATATATATATATTTCATAACTTCATTTTCAACAAAAATTGAAAATTATAGCTTGGCTTTAACTTCCCACAATTACTTGATGAGGTACATGTCAAACGTACAAAATGCGGGATATAACATCCTTCTCCTTTAGAACATTCGTCCTCGAATGTTCAACTAACCGCATAGGGTCTTATAAAGATCTCGGGTTTCCTTTATTATCATAGCATGCATATCTCATCTCACACCACATTTCTTCCAACGTCTTTTCCCCAATGCTAGAGCCATAATGCATCTTTTTCTCCCTAGGCTTTTTCTTAATTTCATAACAATCTTCATTATATTCACATTGTCCCGCTAATATTCGATCTCATAGTGTACCACTCCTTAACCTTTTTACCCTTTACGATCAACTTTATCCTCATGGCACAATTACTATTTTATCAACTCTTGTCTTACTCATCACTATTCTTTTCCTCGATATACTCTTGTCTTAATCTCATCATTACTATCGGCACGACCTTTCAAGTCGTATTACAAACCCATATCTCATTTTCTTTTTCTTTTCTTTTTTTTTTTCTGGAAAAAATTTGGCGCAGTTTCTCTATATTTCTTGCTATCTCAAAACCTGTACACAAGAAATATCAACAATGCCTCACAGGGCCAAAACACATATATACATATCATATCATATCGCAGCCTCACAGGGCTCCCAATATCAATAATAGCACGAAAATGATGAACAACTCCCGTATGTCCAGCTCGAACTGTACCTGTTACACTTTCTTGTTCGCTTTCCCCCTTTAGTCTTTAACTTGTATTTCAATCGTAAGTTCAATATCTTTGCCAACATATATCTTTCATACCTTTACTTACCTGCGTACTTTGTAGCTTCCGACATCATCAATCACTTCCTTCTATCAGAGTCATTCTTCAGCTGCAATCACAGATCGGGGTCTCCTATGACTTGGCTCTATGGCACGATCTCAGATGTGAAAGAAAAGTAACCACCCTAGATGCCCCGTAGCCTCCTGTTTATAAGTGTGGCGCGCAACACACCATAAACAAGACTCTACTTGACACGACTTTGCAGACAACCCCTAGGACAGACCTGCTCTGATACCACTTTGTCACACCCCGACCTTCATCGGTGTGTGATGGGCACCCGACCCCACATCCGAGCCGAGCGAACCCACGTTCTCTTATTACACACATAATTTTTTTTCGAATAAAGATAGAACTTTTCAAAATATAATTTCGAAGTATTTCTTTCGTTGCTTTCAAATTACATACAATCTATAGTCAAACAAAACCAATCACATATGACGTATCGGGCCGGTTTAAGCATCTATAACCGATTCGACAACCGTCACCCACGACAATCGTCTCGCAAAGTCTCTAACATCCATACAAATATCATACATAAGTGCTTGACTCGCAACACTCCGAACCGAAATGGAGCTCGCCATCTCCAGCGGAACATCTTCTAAAAAAGTTTCTCTTCATCTGGGTGTACCTCGCGTGGCATGAAACGCAGCCCCCGAAGAAAGGAGGTCAAATTTTAACGTGTACCGAGTATGTAAAGCGATAACAAATAATAACCATAGCTTAATTTAGAAGGGAAGAAACACAATCAAGCTCATTACCCGCGGCCTTCGCTAAAAGAAAACATAAATAAATACACAAAGTCTTAGAACAAGCTTTAAATAAATAATGAACACAACGTTCTTTAAGCACACACAATATAAATACTAGAACACCTCTTCTAGAATGCACAATCTAAATATACACAATAGTCCCTTCGGACGGCCGCTTCCGGCGTATAATGATGGCCCCTTCCCGGCATGCCGCTTCCGGCTCAATATCAATATGGCCCCTTCGGGCAGCCGCTTCCGGCTCAATATCGATAGTGGCCCCTTCGGGCATTGCCGCTTCCGGCATATCACAATAACCATGATGGCCCCTTCGGGCATAATAGTAATGATAACGTAAACATAAGTAGTAAGTGAAATAAAATAGTAAAATCTCGCACCCCTTTCGGAGTGGTTTTTGAAAAATAGCACACTCGTACTAAGCCAAGGCCATAGCGTACCCGACGTGAGCCGAGGCCATAGCACACTCGCGGATCGACCGAGGCCGATTGCATACGTACCAACCGAGGCCATAGCACACTCAGGCATAAGCTGAGGCCACCGCACCCCATCTCGTGAGTGGTTTTAGAAAGACTAAATATTAAAATCTCACACCCCCGACTTCGTGAGTGGTTTTAGAAAATCAATTTTTATGTTTCTTTGCACAAAACTAGTTCTTTAAAAGTCATCGATGAACCACAAACGCATTTCCTTTTAAAAAAATAATCATTTGAAACATTGTTACCCAGAAAGTATATTCCAAGTAACATAATGAAGTAGTTAAAAAGGGTTAACAACCGTATGCAACATAAAAAGTTTCTTCAATTATTAAATAAACCAAATGGAACTATCAAAAGTTATCGACATTGTGGGCCCACCTTGGGCCAAGTCAAGGCGGCGTACATAAATTTCAACATTGAGGCCTTAAGGAGTCATTATGATAGTCTTAGTGCAATTCAGTCTTGGTTGGACAAGACGTAGATGTCTAAGCACTCTTTAACATCGAGGCACAAGAAATTTGTTTCAATTCCATTGAATGAAAAGTATCAAATCCAAACTTAGATTTCTAAGAATAGAATCATCCCCAAGGCTTATATCCAAGCCTATTAGGTCTAAGACATGCCAAAAGAAGGAGGAGTAAAGCCTTACATACCTTTCTTGCTTGTTAAGCTCGTCAAGACTCCAATCCCGTTTCGTCAAAATCCTACAAATGGTCACATTTACCAATTGTGAATTATTAATTCTAAGGATTCAACTTAATATCATACTGGTCTACTGAAATTCCGGCAGCACCTCCCCTGTACCTATAGCATCCCCGAGAATATGGCTCGGCCCAAATCAACAACAACAGCCCAACAATGCCAATAACATCAAAACATCAACAACGCATATAACGTAAATAGTTCTCTTCACTACATAATTCAACAACTTCCATCCCAACTTCATACTATCAAACTAGTATCAACACTTCCCATATTCTTTATCTAATTCAAGACCATTCAAGTGCAATTCTAGAATATTTCATATAGTTCCACAAAATATGCAAAAGTTCCACCAAAACCACAACTCACTTAAAACCTTCCAATTTTCGACATAAACTTTCACAACACATTTTTATCTTCCAATTTCATTAACAACAATCACAATTTGCACCTTAACAATTCTTTTCCATAATTACATAAATTTACCATAAAATCACTAAACTTCCTACAACAACTTAACAACCAAATTTTCATGCAAATTATGGCTAGTACTCTTCCTTTTACACCGCAAAGCTACCACAACACAATTAGCATAACAAATGAAATTTGTTCATCCTTCTCCATTGCTCAATAGCACACGGCCACCCACACACATAACCATGACACACCAATTTCATACTTTTATTCATTTTCACATGCTACAACATATATAAGCCTTCCATAACATAAGAATGAAAAAAAAAAATTCTTACCTTTCCTTCAATTTCTCCTTTTCTTGAATTTGTGAACTTGCAACCAAGAGTAGCTTTCTTGCTATAATAATTATACCACTTTGTAGAGAATCTCGAACTTGACAAGAATTCAAGAAAATTATGATTCTTGAAATCAAGTTGAAGGCTTGGGAATTTTTTTCCCTTTTTTTTTTTGTGCTGAATTTTCTGGAAATTTTTGGAGCTTTGGCTGAAAAAAAAATGAGAATTTTGTCCCTTAAAACGAATTTCTTCGAAGTCGGTATCTTGTAGGCTGGTATCTTGCAATCTTGTGTGTAATGCTTTATAAGCGATACCCGGGAAAGCTATTCTACTGCGTCGACAGTTCGATTTGTAACGTCTAGAATTCTCTCTCCGATGTCCCATCAATGAACGGTTTGTTGCATTACAAACTAGACTCGACGAACTTCATTTTAGGATTTTGAAACACCTTAAAACTCCACATATACTATGATGAGGTACATGTCAAACTCATGCTCTGAAAACGCGGGGTATAACATTGTAGCCCGTACTTTGGCTGCCAAAACCAGTGAGAAATGAAAGAAGTACGCCCTAAAAGGACGTCCCGTACTTTATCTCGTATGAGGCTTTTTATGAACATAGACTCCTAATTTTCGGTAAATAGGAAAATCATGGAAAGATAGGAATATTCATGCCATAAGAGTCATGCCTTAGAAAGAAGGGACTAGCCTTACATACCTTTTCATTTAGCTATCCTATCGTTTGATCATTCGCCTTCAATGCTCACGTTTTTACTTTCAAGAGAGTTCGTATCAACATTAGAGAATCGATAGCTTAGCATACTTGACTAAAGCTAGAGAAAATTGGGCAGCATTTCCTTTGTTTATACAACTTTCCCTATATCATATATCAACTTCCAAATGTCTATAATAAACATCCACAACACCATAAGCAACAATCTTCATACACCGATATTATCCACATTTCCAAAATTTCACTTCAATTCATCCATAACTATGGTCATAGTACACTATTGCATTTACTCGCAATATAATGTTTATCCCATGTTCTTAATATCATTTATAACATAATTATAATCACGACATATCAATAATCATGACTTATTCCAAACTACAACTCAAAAATGCCACTATTCTCACATTCATGACCCATTTTCTATCTCCTTCTACAATCCAAGTCTTTCAACCTCTCAATACCTTAAACAACATGAAATGATCATAAAACTTACCTTAGATAGTGTGGGAATGAGCCTTGAGTGAAAATACTTTACTTGACCCAAAACCCTAGTTCACTTCCAATGAGATTTCTTGCCTTGGATGAACCCTAATGAGTTTCTTACACTTGATTCTCTTGGTTTGATGAAGTTGATCATGAATTTCTCTTCAGTTCTTGTGGAAGAACTGTGAAGAGCTTTCTAGAGAGTTCTTGAGGTGTAGAGTGATAAATGAAATGAATTGAATATGGTTGGGGTCCCTTATATTAATTTTAAAACTTGTCCCGCCCCGAGTTCTACGGACCAACATACGGTCCGTATCTTTTATATGGACTGTATGTCTGACCGTATCCTTGGTCCAGTTGAATTCCCCGTTCTGGGTAGAACATACGGCCAGTATATTTTATATGGCTGGTATGTTGGACCGTATAATGCCCAGCTTTTTCGAAACTCATTCTCGTCGACTCGTTTGATCTCCAATCCCTATGGAACCTTCTTAACACTTGTTTAACACCTCATTAACAATATAAGGGACATTATAACTCTTCTCAAAGACATCATTAAGTCATCATTAACTTGTTACTCAAAAATCTTTTCCGATACATAACGTATACCTTGCCTTTCTTGACAACTTTCTTCTCTTACCTCGAATGTCTTTGAAATCTCAATTAGGATCATTAAATGCTATTTCTTACTTATTGAAACATTTTATACTTCGTGTCGTTCGTTAGTCCGTTCGTTGTGAATCAACGAAAAAAAATTCGAGGTGTAACATTTTCCCCCCATTTTGGAACATTCGCCCTCGAATGTTAAGCACTCGGGAATCCTACAAAAATTTCGCCAGAGTTTCCCCTATAATATGGCACTACCATCCTGTCATAACAGCCCATAATAACAATGCCTCACAGGGTAATAACATAATAGCAATAAAGTTTGGCCACACACGACCCCAAAGTATAAAAAGAAAACATACATACCTCATAATCTTGACATTTAATCTTGGATCTCTTCCGGGGGTTGGAATAAGTGCGGGTACTTGGACTTCATAATTTCTTTCGCTTCCCAAGTCATCTCTTCTCGGTTATTGTTTCTCCATAAAACCTTAACTGAGGCAACTTCTTTGTTTCTAAGCCTCCGTACTTGCCTGTCTAATATGGCAATGGGTACCTCCTCATAAGTCAACTTTTCTGTCACTTGAACATCATCTATTGGTACAATCCTAGTAGGAGCTCCAACACACTTTCGGAGCATTGAGTATTGGAAAATCGGATGGAACGATTCCAACTCTGAGGGTAAGTCCAATTCGTAAGCTACTTTGCCCACCTTGCGGACAATCTTATAAGGTTCTATATATCGAGGCCTCAACTTCCCTTTCTTACCAAATCTCATCACTCCTTTCATTGATGACACCTCTAAGAATACCCAGTCGTCAACTTGAAATTCTAAGTTTCGCCGCCGGTTGTCCGCATAAGATTTCTGACGACTTTGGGCTGTCACCAATCGATCTCGGATAACCTTGACCTTTTCCACTGCTTGTTGAATCAACTCAGGGCCTATTAGTTGTACCTCTCCTACTTCAAACCACCCAATTGTGGACCTACACTTCCTTCCATATAGAGCTTCATACGGAGCCATTTGGATCTTTGGAATGGTATTGTTGTTGTATCACAAACTCAATAAAGGGTAAGTGGTCATCCCAACTACCACTAAAATCTAGTACACATGCCCGTAGCATATATTCCAAGGTCTGAATGGTACGTTCGGCTTGCCCATCAATTTGTATATGAAATGCCGTGCTAAGCTTTATTTGAGTACCCAAACCTTCTTGGAAAGATTTCCAGAACTTAGCTGTAAATTGTGCTCCTCTGTTAGTAATAATGGACACCGGCACACCATGAAGTCACACAATCTCCTTAAGATATAGCCTTGCATAATCTTCTGCTATATATGTAGTCCTAGCTGGAAGAAAATGGGCTGCTTTCGTGAGTCTATCAACGATCACCCATATGGAATCATATTTGTTTCGGGAACGAGGTAACCCCACAATACAATCTATGTTGATCACTTTCCATTTCCAAGTAGGGATTTCCATTGCTTGCAATAATCCTCCTGGCTTTTGATGTTTAATTTTCACTTGTTGGCAGTTTGGACATTGAGCTACAAATTCTGTTATGTCTTTCTTCATTCCGTCCCACCAATACATTAGCTTAAGATCATGATACATCTTTGTTGCACCTAGATGAATAGAATACCGAGAATAATGAGCTTCTTCTAGAATTCAACGACGTAGCAAACATTCGAACATAGCACCTCGGTATCTAATAACTCCATCTATAGAAGTTTCAAACGGGAGATTTCTCTTATTCTATAAACGTGTCTCTATAGCGATTAACCGAGGATCTTTTGTATCGACGCTCTTTCACTTCTATGTCCAAGGATGAAACAAAGTTGGGATTACGATATCAACTCCGAGACCGCCGGATCAATTGAGCGAATCCCAAGGCTAACTAGGCCCGATGCGGAGTTCACGAATTAATTCCTTCTTCTGCGGAGGAGCCTCCATAGGCTACCCATTAGTATTTGTGGCTAAATGCACATGGCTACACATTTTGCCTTTTCGAGGTGGTATAAAATACTCACATCATAATCTTTCAAAAATTCCAACCATCGCCTCTGCCGCATATTTAACTCCTTCTGCTTGAAAATATATTGAAGACTCTTGTGATCTGTATAAATATCAACGTGAACACCATACAAGTAATGTCTCCACATCTTTAGTGCATGAATAACTGTAGCCAATTCAAGATCATGAGTTGGGTAGTTCTTTTTATGTTTCCGTAACTGCCTCAAAGCATAAAAATAACCTTACCGTGATGCATTAATACACATCCTAACCCAACACCAGAAGCATCACAATGTACAACATAACCATCTGGCTCTTCTGGGAGTGTGAAGACTGGAGCTGAGGTTAATCTGTCCTTCAACTCTTGAAGTCACGTTCTCGGCAGTATTCCATCGAAATTCCAATCAAGATTACGGTTAGCTTAGTCAATGGGGTGGAAATTGTCACACCCCAATCTTGATCAGGGTGTGATGGGCACCCGACCCTTACTTAGGAGCGCCGAACCCTCATTCTTATTCCATGCGTAATTTTTTCTCTAAGTCAAATACATGACAAAGCTTACTAAGATATTCTTTGTCACTTTCGACGGAGAATCGAATTTGTAGCGTATAAAACTTATATCATAATACAAACCGACACGTTGGCCCTTAAAACCCGCGACCGGGAAGGGCCACGGACCCGACCCCGCAAA
>NW_026721887.1:0-8167 GCF_029784015.1 Lycium ferocissimum | reverse complement strand
AGGAAACACTTGGCTACCGAAATTTCAAGAAAGATTCTCCTTTGTAAATATACCATCCTCAACATTCAATATAGCCAAATTTCAATCAACAACAACCCTAGAATTCAAACCCGGCCAAACTATTAACACCACTCAACAATTACACTAGCAATTCACATACTCCATTCAAGGCACATAATCTCAATTTACCACTTTCTTCTACTTACAACACTTCACCAAACTTATCAAGCCTTTATTTGTAATATAAAATTTACAACACAACAACTAAAATACTAAGTAAAACTTGCTCATTATTCCTCACAATTCACCACATATGCACGGCCACACACACACCATGCACACACGGCTTCACACATTATACATGCACAACTACAATCTCTCCAACACCATTCAACTTCCATTACCAATCTAATATTCATAACAATAACAACCAAACATGGGATTAAAACATGACTCCTACATATATATGGGTGTGCACGGCCACACCCCTACATCTTTGTCCTTCAAGAATTTCCTTCATTTTCATTCACTACAACATACAATATACATAAATAGGGGATGAATTCCTTACCTTTTTCTTTAACCCTTCTCTTGACCAACTTGTGTGAATATGGATTTTCCTTGCCCAAATGAATACTCCACTTTGTTAAGGACCCTTTAATTGGTAGGAAATAATTTTTGAAGAAATTTTTTTGCAACTTTCTTGGAATTCTTTACTTGGCCGAATGGCCTTGAAGATTTTCTCCTTCTTTTCTCCTTCTTTCTCTTCTTGAAATTTCTAGATAATTTGATGAATATTAGATGATTTTCTACATAAATACCCACAAGTCTTCCACCAAACTTTTCCCATATTTATGAATAGGTCCCTCAATCATAAAAATATTGTTACATGGTCCCTTTCTTACCTTTCTTGAAATTTCTAGAAAATTGACCAAATAAGATGACTTAGTCATCTTATTTATCCTTATGAATTAACTAATTATGGGCCTAGCCCATGCCCTATGGCCGGTTGGGCCTTGTCCATTCCTTTAAAAATTCAAGCCCACTTATTTTTGGGCTAGTTCTTGTAATTCATGAAACATTTTTCCAACTTCCAAATTTACCCTTCGCCTTCCTTTGTATTTCTATGAGGCGTAGTACGAATTTCCCTTTATGCCCTTGACCTTTCTTGATACTTCCGCTTCTAAATTCTTCATAAGCCATTCACATGCTTAACAAAAATGAAAATATGGCCTTGCTTGTTGTACTCCCGCGATTGTCTTGAATTATCTGATTACACAAAAATGCGGGATATAACAATTCTATTCTTAAAAATCCGAGCACGTTTACGAGTAGTATTTGCTTTTTATGTTGGCATCATTATATGGTCAAGCTATGGTTATGTATCTTTGTATGATTGATTTTCAAAAGTTGTATAAAAGTTTTGTTTCAAAAGAGTTTTGTTCTTAAACGATTCCGAAACTACGAACGACCGTAACTTTCAAGAAAAGGCTCGGATCGCTCGGATATCTTCGCAAATGGTTCTATGACGTATTATAACTATGATTTTCATGGGCGGGCCCGAATTGAGTCGACACCCCTCCGTGGGCCCCGCGACTTTCCTTATGTACTTTGACGATTTTTGAAAGGATATGATATGACTATTATTCCGATTTCAAGTACGATCAGGTTACTAATCTCTCGAGTTTGTAATAATGGTTCGATAACACGTGATGACAATGGCTTTCGTAGGCGGGCCCGGATTGGGTTGACGCTCGTCCGTGGGTCCCGCGATCTTCTTCTGTATGATTCTGATGGCTCTTTGCAAAGAACTTAATATGACTACCTTTCTGACCCCCGAGTATGATTATATATTTGTCTATTGAGTCTGAAATAATGATTCGTATACCTATGATTCCGATACGTGACTATGGATTCTGAAGTTTGATCCCGATATGTTCCCGAGTGATATTCGGAGGAAATTTGATTTGGCTATTGTCTTGGTTTGGAAATAATAGTTCGCTTTGGTTATTCTATTGGGTTTGTAATAATGATTTGTATGCGTCGTGATATTGCCGCCGGGTATTTGGCCGCGGTATGTTATGTGATATTGCTGTTGGGTATTTGGCCGCGTATGTTATGTGATATTGCCGCCGGGGTATTTGGCCGCGGTATGTTCCGTGATATTGCTCCGGGTATTTGGCCGCGGTATGTTATGTGATGTGATATTGCCGCTGGATTTTGACCGCGGTATGTGGTGTGATACTGAGTCCTATACACAATTTGTTTTTTCTTGAAAAAAAAAAAAAATTTAATAAATAAACATTTTGGTATTTTTGGATATGTACTTACTTTTCGTACTTCCGTTTCGATTATGACTCAGATTTGATTCTTTTGTATATTTTTTTCTCGCTTTGCATACTCGCACATATTCCATACTAACCCCTTTCTTCGGGGTCGCGTTTCATGCTAGTGTACGGACGCACCGTTCGGTGATCCGTCAGTCTAGGACATCTTTTTTGCTGTTGGAGCGCTCCCTTTATTCCGGAGCCTACATCTTGGTTTATGTTCTTCCATTGTATATGTATTTGTGTATTCAGGGGTACGGCGGGGCCCTGTCCCGCTGCATGATTCTGTTGTTTTGTTTAGAGGTCTGTAGACATAGATGTGGGTTATGTATAGTTTTGTTCGGATGCGTTGAGTAAGTTGTGTTTGGATGGCCCATCCGCCGTGGCAGCCTTGTTGGCTGCGTGTATGTATGCTTTGCTACGTTATGTATATTATGATAGCCTTGCCGGCTTCTGTGCAGTATATGTTTGTATGCGTCAGTTTGGAGCCACGCCTGATACTGATTTATGTACGAGCCGTTTGTATGCCGAATCTAGTTAGTGAGCGCGTATGGATGCCCAGCTCGGGCACCAGTCACAGCCTACGGGGTTGGGTCGTGACACTCTTGACCTGCATACAAGAGTATGACAAACATTCCATATGGTCCATATGCCTTGTTCAATATTCCGAACCTCGACGAAATTTACTTTCTCCGATTCGTTTGACCTTTAGTTCTTATGACACTTCCCTATCACTTGTTAAACATAGCATCTCTACTTATATCCTCAAAAATCATCCTGTCTTTAACCTTATGTCGATTCACTTACGACAAATCCAACATACAAAAGTACGGGATATAACAATCTTCTTCATCTTTCATCATTTATCTTCTTCAACTTCATAGGGATCATTTGTATAAGGAGAAATACATATTGGCTGCGCACTTGACAAAGTCTTGGGGGGAGTGCCCTAGGGCATACCTAAAACTTATTAACCATATGTTACGCATACTTGTTTCTAATTCAGCTTCTTGATCTTAGGACAGGAGATAAACTTATTCCTTGGTACTTATACAACTTGCATGACTCGAGTTCCTGCAAGATCTGCACCCAATTTCTTTTGTAGACTATATCATTCCGGTGCGTATACCTTGGAACGTATACTATATACTTTATAGGCTACTCACAGATATTCCGATAATGTTCCACTTAATATCTTATTCGCTATCCCGCATTAGAACATATCCTTTGGCAAAACACATAATTCGCTCCTTGACTTTCAATGGCTTGGTTCTTTACATATCACAAAACTTGCAATCCTTCAGGACGTTGACCTTAACAATTACTCCCATAAGCTACCTTATAATCATCTTGTAATCCCTAGTCAAAATTATATATATTCTATAATCTAGTCCTTGCCAAGGACCTCAAATTCACTGATTAACTCACTTTCTGATCCTGCTCCTTACTTTCCGGTCCATGAAGCCTTGATTTACATACACTATTAATACAAATCATCCAGTATCCTGTTCTTTGATCACATGCCGCACTCCTTTTCCATAGGTATCAGCAAATCGCATCTACCCGTATCTACTACACCTCCAATCATTAGTGCCTTATTCCTTTATTCGGCTTTTTTTTTTTTCTATTTCTTTCCTCTTAAAGGCCAATATACTATAAGCCAGGGTGCTTCAATCTAATCTGCTAATAAGTATATGGGATGAAATATCACCTCATCTTTCTTCAATTTCTTACAATTCTTATGTCCCACCTTATCTGCTTAGTCATACTACAACTTCTGTATCCATCCCTGAGAAATCTCTCTGAGAGTACATAAACTTATATGACTTAAAATTTCAATTCTCACTTCAAAATCCATGTCCGTAATAAGTATGTCCTGACTATAATTATCCATAAGAATAATTCATTATCAACTTTCTGAGGCCCCAGAGTAACGAAGGATCGATGATATCCTGAGAGTAGGTCATCTACATATAAACCATAACTGGTTTTGACGGAAAGGGCCATACACCAGTAAATAAGATGCTGGAGAACTTAGGTCAAATATATCTAGGAATAAAGCCCCTTTGTCCTTATTAAAAGCACTGCTCCTTAACTGACTCTCTTCTTCCTCTATCTCGTACTCCCCACGATCTGTGGGTAACTCCTGGTTAACTAAATCCCAAGATAGAGAACTAGGTACCTTTGTGATACTAACATCAGAAGCTGGCCTAACATAATGCTGAAACGTAGGGAAAATCTGGATGTGCCAAGCTCTGTACTTCCTCGATTGCGTCTTTGTCCACAGGTGTCTCGTGAATCCTTAAACTGGTCTTTGTCATATGATTTCTCAGTCGAGTCTCCTCTTACTGGAGCCACATCCTCAGATGGGTCCGTCTCAATGGAATAGCTGATGCTTTTTCTCATACATTTTCACATCCTCGATACTGAGTCAACGAGTGATATGGGTCTCATGTCCACCTTCGGAGCCTTGCTTACGCTCCCATTAACTGAACTTGTCCTCTTCTATAATACAATCCTGCAATTTAACAAAAATCGTACCAAGAACGAGCTTTCCTATTATTGGCTCTACTGCACGATCTATGACTAGAAAGAAAGATGACCATCCTAAATACTCTCTGACCTTTCTCGCCTAAGTGTGGTGCACACACCCATAGACAAGACTCTACTGGATACGGCTCATAGACAACCCTAGGACGAACTGCTCTGATATCACTTTTATCATAGCCCAACCGGAGGGCTATGACGGACTCCCAGAAGCTGACCTCCTAGATGCCACAAAACATACATAACATACCTACTCCTGCTCATTCTGGGACACCTGAGGGTGCTCACAACATGATTTACTGACTGATAGATATCATAAACTGGAGACTCACGATTCTCAAAAAAAGATATATATATATATATATATATATATATATATATATATATATATATATATATATATATATATATATATATATATATATATATATATATATATATATACGTGGGTACGAACCGACAAGGCTACCCAATAAAACTATGTAACCAAACAAAAGTTGAGCCACACTGTTTGACTGAATATAAGCGTCTATAAGCCTCTACTAACATACTGGACATGCTATGGACGGGACAGGGCCCCTGCCCTACCCATATATATCAAAACATATATCTGATCTAGACGGCAACTCCGGCAAGAGAGGAGTGCTCCGCTATCCAGCGGAAGAAGCAGCCTAAGGATGCGATCTGTCTTCCTGCTATCTAAACCTGCGGGCATGAACGCAGCCCCCTGAATAATAGGGGAGTCAGTACAGATAATGTACTGAGTATGTAAGGCAGAAGAATAACAGGCACATAGGAGTCATGAAGAAAATGATCGAAAATCACAAGCTAAGGCATCCGTAAGTCGACCGAATACATCTGTATGTCTAACTATCTGAACATATCTATATATCTCTGCTTACTGAAAATGCCTCTGAGGGCGTATGATATGCATAGGTCATAGTCATATTGCCGTGGATCGTACGGCTCGATCCTTATCCCATCGTCAAATAGGCCCCTTCGGCATAATAGCATAATGGCCCCTTCGGGCATCATAATAGCATAATGGCCCTTTCGGGCATCATAATCATCATCACCGTGCACCGATTGATCGTGTGTAATGCGTATATAATGCCTCGCCCTTTCCTCATATCCCATATATATATATATATATATATATATATATATATATATATATATATATATATATATAATATATATATATATAACGCCTTCTGGTCACGAGTCAATATGCACATATGTGAATGAATGCAATGCATAAACATGAACTAACATTATCATGATACAAACTCAAGACCTATGAATAGAAGGGACAATCATAACAATGGGGTACAGGATCATCAAGAACGGGTATACTCCTAATACATCTAAGAGTAGAATAATATGGAGAGTCGAGTATTCATTATCCGCTGATATCATAGGATCATGCCAAAAAGAAAGAAAGGGAAAGCCTTAACATACCTGGAAGCTTACTCCTTGACTTTCCAACTTACTTCTTGTCTTGCAGTCTACATAAGATCATTCCTAGTCTCGTAATCTACATATAAAACCATTCATACTACTATTTGACTTATCTTCTTACACTTATCTTAAGCCTTCAAATTAAATCCCTTAAAGTCTGCCGAAATTCGGGCAGCATCTCCCCTGTTTATATCCCTAGCCCGAAATTGCAATACCAACAACCAACAACAACAACAACAATACTAACATCATCAACACCATCATCAATATCAAAATATTCCATGAAAAATCCCACACGATGCTTATCCAATTTCACAACCAACAACTTTATTATACGATCATTTAATCACTCTATCTTCGTAAATAAACCAAAGGTAATAATAATAATAAGAGATTCATACCTTATTCTTGTTAAAACAGAAATATCTTCAATATCCACCGCAAAACAATACTAGGACCATAACCATGCGTTATCCGAGCCTCGATTAATACTCCACCACTTGAAAATTACTCAAAACTCTCAATTTTAGGATATCCACACTCCCCCATATGATTTCTGAGTTTTGGGAAATATTTAGAATGGAAACCGACTTAATCAGTGACCTTCATGAATGTGAGGGATCCTTGCGAATGCAATGGTCTAGAATATTCATGGCCATCGCGAATGCTAGCCCCTGTCGCGAATGCATAGGGCAATTCTGCCCAGTTCGACCAGATTTTCATTCTTCACCCGCTCGACCTCCAATCCTTCTGATACTTCTTATACATGATCTTAAACCCTCATAAACATAATATAGGTGCATACAATCTCATATATCACTTTATCCATAAATATGCTTAGTACTTGTGTCGTTCCTTAAACCTGAAGGTTAACTTTCTTGATCAAAATTCCACGTACTTGTACTTAGACTTGGCGAGCGTTCTTCCGAAAATACGAGGTGTAACAGCCTCGGCGCGCATATATATATATATATATATATATATATATATATATATATATATATATATATATAGGCATAGTGCTTATGTTGATATAAAAGTGCCTTGTGATAAAATTGTGTTATTCATGCATAGAGATTACAAGTAAGCCATGTGACTCAACTAGATAGGGTTGCGGAAGTACGATGAGAGGTGCCCTGTGGGTTAGCTTCGGGTGCCTGTCATGGCCCTCCGATTGGGTCGTGACAACGAACTGCTCTGATACCACTTTTATCACAACCCAACCTATGCTGCAGCGGCCACTCGAAGCCAGCCTGCAGTACCTCTAAACATACGCTTCGGTAGTCATATGCGATAGACGGCAAGTTAACTCATAAATATCGTATCTGGAAGGGGGCACATGCCCAAAAGATTTATATAGAAATGTGCATCATCAACTGTGCCTATATATATAGGCCGACATGGCTGATAAATGATATATCAAAAATATAGATCTAGAAGGTCATAAAACGTCTAGCTGTACATATCTGTCTACGAGCCTAAACATGGGATACATGACACAACAAGGATGGGACAGGACCTCACCATGCCCATATATACACAAATAATCATACCACTCTGAGCTGCAACCCCAAAACAATAGAGTGCTTCTGGACCAACGCTGAAGGGGCAGCCTAAGGATTTGTGTCGTCTCCCTGTTTATCTTCGAGCATAAACGCCAACGTCCACAAAAAAAAGGACGTCAGTACGGACAAAGTACTGAGTATGTAAGGCATAAAAGTAACATAAGTGAGACATAAGAAATCTATAATGTAAGTGAATGCAACTTGTATGTCTGAACTGTCCCGGAGAGAAAGTCACGTATGTAATTTCTAACATCCCAAACCTTCGAG
>NW_026721886.1:0-75985 GCF_029784015.1 Lycium ferocissimum | reverse complement strand
TTACGTAAAAGGTTCAAAGCCTTTGGGGGTTTTTTTGGGGGGACATAGGGGGAAAGGGGTGTTTGGGTTTTTGGGAGGGGGTTTTGGACCCGGGGGGGGGGAGTTACGTAGGGGCTTTGTGATTTAACGGAGAGAGGAGGCGTATTTTGGGTTGGACGGGGTTGGCTATTTTAGGTGCGTGGGTGGCGTTAAGGAAGGACATGAGTGGTCTTTGTTTTACGTGGGTGGCAGGGTGTGTAGAACGGGGTGGCTTTTGGCCATTATTTGAGATTACGTGGGTGGGAACAAGGTTTTCATGTGGCCCACATAGTTGATGCGGCGAAAACGGTCAGTATTATTTATTGTTGTTGCGTACGTGGGTGGGAACGTTGGCGGGGGGCATGGATGAAGATTGGCCTACGTAGGTGTCACGAACCAACCGGAGGGCCGTGATGGGCACCCAGAGATACCCTACCGAGCACCATGACACATACATGCATCTCATATCCATAGCTGAGTTGGCCACAATGCTAACTTATAGATACCATAAGCGGTATGGGACACTAGCCTAAAAGATAATATACATATGTCATCAAGCTGATCCTAAGTATACTAGCGGACAAGGCTACCAAAACTTTGATACAACTAAACATAGACCGAGAAGGTCATGGAACATCTGACTGTGCCTATCTGCCTACAAGCCTCTACTGGATGTAAACTTGTCCTCCTAATTACATCTCATAAATCTCTTCAGAATGTAATTCCAAATTTCCAACGATGTGGTACTCTCCCATTCTTATAAAGCTTCGTACGGGTCATCTGGACATACCAATTCAAGCCACACTAACTGGTCGTTCAGCTTCAAAGGTCTATCATACGTGTTCATAATATATCCTGAGATGTCTGAAAAGTGTGCTCTACCTACCCACTTGTCTCAAGGTTGAAAGCAATACTGGGGTAACCTATATTGTTCAAGTTTTTCTGAATGTACTAATCTTCAGGCGCTAGTAGAGAACTGGGCATTTTTATTGGATAAACAGAAATACTAGGTAATCAGATAATTCTATATATAGCTTACATGATCCCTTATAATTATAACGTCCATACTGATCATTCCTTCATTCCTCAACGACATATACATATGTTATTTCACTCTCTCAGACTTCTATTTTTTTTGTTAATGAACCACGAACTCTGTAACATTTTCTTTTTATCGATCCACCAAGGTCATGATATATCTTTGTTGCCTCTGAGTAGACCATCTACCCTTGCTATATTTAATCATAAGATCGGTTTTAATATCTTAGGAATCCATCTCGCTGAGATACTCCTCTATTGAGTTAACTTTTGAGCCTTGGTTTAAGAAATATATCATATCTAGGATACTATGTCTTTACTCGGTTCTCGAGATATACCATGTTTTGCTATTACGATTCTCGGCTATGCTACACTTTACCAGTTGAAGCTCTATAGTGATCTTGATAAGCCTCTCATATACTTATATCATCTCTACGGTATGTAATTCTATACTCTTCTACTACCTTCCAGAATAAACATATCCATTTTGGTACTAGATCTATCGTTATTCATCTTAATGCCATGAAGTTGTCTTACACAAACCTTCTCCTCTTCATTACCACCACTAGCCTTTAGTTCCTCAGTTAGGTCCATCTTATTCCACTTACTTACGATGCGACCTTAATTCTTTTATGTCCTGGAAATTCTATACCTCGAATTCTCGTATCATCTATAAGAGTTCGCTTCTAGAGAAGCATACACATTTATTCTTTTTCATCGTAGGTAGTTACCGTAAAGTACTCGCGTACCTTCAAATAGTTTATTTCCATTTCAGCCCTCTTCTATTACATGCGCATCCTTTCCTTAAAAAAGACGTTACTAGATTCTGACTCGAATGCTTTTGCCTTTAAGGCTTTCCCTACACAATGCTTTCCCAACCGGTATGCGATGCTAGAACTTCGTATCCACATGACTAGCTCCCGGTGGCTATTTCACTTAACTTCTTGTCACGACCCGAGCTACGGGCCGCGACGGGTATCCGGGGCTAACCACCGAACACCACTCACTTACCTGCTTATCTACTATTATTCATACTATATGCTCATAATCATGCAAAACTGGAATCTTTCTGAAATACATTTGCTTTTATAAACATAAGCCCTTCGGCTATCCAAAATAATATATACATGCATATACATAAAAGCCATGGGACCAGACTATCCACACTGCGTATCTACGAGCCTCTACTAGAATACTAGACATCTGGACGGACAGGACCCCGTCGTGCCCAAAATGAATATACGGATATATATATATATATATATATATATATATATATATATATATATATATACATATATATACGTGGCACTTCCGGAATATGGAGTGCTCTCAAATCAACCGCTAGCTCCTATGAGTCCGGGCCACCTCCCCGTCTACCTCCGTGGGCATGAACACAGCGTCCGAAGAAAGGACGTCGATACGGAATATTGTACCGAGTATGTGAAACATAAACAATAATGAAGCATCAATAAACCGAGGAGGCATAAAACAAGGAGCAATCAGAATCGATCGAATCATAAGGATGATCATGCATGCTGACTTACTTTCGTACTCATCATCATATCATATATGCATAACTGTAATAACTGCCCGACCATATAGGTGCGGTGTAATAATCGATATCATTAGCATCATCAATAGCCTGCGTCCAGGCATCCTGCGTCCAGGATATTATCTCATGCCGCCCACTAAAATGGTGTCCGCCGTACCCATTTGGCCATGGTGTGTATAGTCGCCACCTTGGCGGTGACCGCCCGACCATATAGGCGCTGTGATATCATCATATGCTTATTACATCGTGCTTATCATAACATGCTTATCATAACTCATCATGGTATGCTTGACATCATATGCGTATTACCATACATGCATAGGGACTCTTAGCTATTCATACTTTATCGGGGTGACGTAAGGTCGTAGACCCCCGATGTTATTATGAGCATTCTTACGTATTCTGCCTCACCTTGAAGGAACAGCATAAGGCGAGTGTGCACAATGATCAATATCATTAAATTACATAAATGTCATCATTAGCTTCTTAGAGGCATCATACCATAGGCTATAGCATTTCTAGAATTTCGTTTGCTATCATCATTTTCATATTCATCTTATATTTCTTATCTCGTATAGCTATTCAGGAGAGAGGACTCTTAACTTTCTTGGAGATGGAACATTCATAGTAAGAGGAGAATTTCATGCCATAGGACTCATGCCTTAGAAGGAAAGGGATTAGCCTCACATACCTTTGCCGCTTAACTATTCTAGTGCTCGCTTGTGCTCCTTGAATGCACTCGTTTACCTTCAATGGAATTCGTATCGTCATTAGCTATAAAATCGTGAAAACATACTTACTAAAGCTATAGAAATTTGGGCAGCTTCCTTTGTTTATACTACTTTCCGCCATATTCCATATCAATTCCCAACATTCATAATAATCATCACAATATGATTAACAACAATCATCATTCATTCATATGATTCGCATTTCATAATTCATCTCAATTTCCCATAATCATGACTAAAAATCCATCGTCATATTCTTTCGTATCCAACACTCATTTCATGTCAATAGGTCATTTATAACACATTTATATCACAACCCAACAACATTCATGATTCAATTCCAACTATGTCTCAAACGTCACTATTCATCATTCATAACCCATTTTGCTATTCTCTTTTAATGACCAAGTATTTCAACTCCTATATACCTTAAACAACATATAAATATCATGAATCTTACCTTAGATGTTTTAGGAACAAGTCTTGGTTGCTAATACTCCTCTTTGAGCAAAACCCTAGTTTTTCTCCATTTGGATTTCATGACTTGGATGATCTTTGATGATTCCCTTTACTCTTGATTCACTTATTTGATGTTGTTGATCCTCAAATATCCTTGAAAACTTGTGTAATAATTGTAGAGAGAGATTCTAGAGAGAAGTGGTGTAGTGTAGAAATGAAATAAAATAAGTCTTGGTCCTCATATTTAATGAATTCGAAATCATACGAGGTGAACAAGGGTCGTCCATGGAGGTTTACGGTCCGTATTCCACTTTACGGACCGTCCCTCGTGGTCGTATTTAACCTTAAACGGAGAACCGAAACCTTGGCAGCATGCATGGTGATTTACGACCATGGTTTACGGGCCGTATTTCACTTTACGGTCCGTCCACCAATCGTTTTTAACCATTCTCCACCGGCGTAAAGTTGAAACCTTTGCATGCCATTTTATGACTTTCGGCGATTTACGGACCGTATTCCACTTTACGGTCCGTATTTGGATTTCACGACCACCGGCGTTTTGCCAACTTCCAACTTTTCACCTTTCTAGACTTTTTATTCTACTCATTCCCATCCATTTACATACATTGCCCATGAAACATTATACATTCGCACTCCTCGCTCTCATCACTAGTTCGTCCACTTGCGTACCAACGGGAAATTTTCCGAGGTGTAACATTCTTCCCCCCTTGGGAACATTCGTCCTCGAATGTCGAAGTCTTGGGGAATTCAATAAAAATTTCGCCAGAGTTTCCCCTATGATATGGCGATACCATTCTGTCACAACAATCCATAATATCATTGCCTCACAGGGCTACAACACAATATCAATATAGATTGGCCATACACGACCCATATACATAAAAGTAAAGTGTACATACCTCATCATCTCGTCATCTCATCATAAGCCTCTTCTGGGGGCTGAAATAAGTGCGGATATGTGGATCTCATTCTTTCTTCTTCTTCCCACGTCATCTCTTCTCGATTGTTATTTCGCCATAAGACTTTGACTGATGCTATTTCCTTATTTCGAAGCCTTCGTACTTGCTCGTCTAATACGGAATAGGCACTTCTTCATAGGCTAGTTTTTCTGTGAACATCATCATCAATCGGTACAATCTTTGTGGGATCTCCAACACATTTACGAGCATTGAGACATGAAATACCGGGTGAACTAATTCAAACTCTGTAGGCAAGTCTAATTCATATGCTACTTGACCCACCTTGCGGATGATTTTGTAAGGTCCAACATACCGAGGACTCAACTTTCCTTTCTTACCAAACCTCATCACCCCTTTCATTGGTGATACCTTCAAGAACACCCAATCATCAACTCGAAATTTTAAATCTCGCCGGCGGTTATCCGCATAAGACTTTTGGCGACTTTGAGCGGTCAATAGCCGATCTCGGATCATTTTGACTTTTTCTACTGCTTGCTGAATCAGCTCGGGGCCTATTAACTGTACCTCTCCGACATCAAACCATCCAATCGGAGATCTACACTTTCTTCCGTACAAAGCTTCGTACGAGCCATTTGGATACTAGAATGATAACTATTATTGTAGGCAAATTCTATTAGGGCAAGTGGTCATCCCAACCACCACCAAAATCTAAAACACATGCCCTTAACATATCCTCCAAGGTCTGAATAGTACGCTCGGCTTGTCCGTCAGTCTGCGGATGAAATGCTGTACTAAGCCTTACTTGAGTACCTAGGCCCTCTTGAAAGGATTTCCAGAACTTGGCTGTGAACTGTGCTCCTCTATCTGAAATAATAGATATCGGAATACCATGAAGTCGCACAATTTCCTTGAGATACAGTCTCGCATAGTCTTCTGCTGAGTACGTGGTTCTGACTGGGAGAAAATGAGCTGCTTTCGTGAGTCTGTCCACTATCACCCATATAGAATCATACTTACCTCGGGAACGGGGCAATCCTACAATGAAATCCATATTGATCACTTCCCATTTCCATGTAGGAATTTCCATTGCTTGTAATAACCCTCCTGGCTTCTGATGTTCTATCTTCACTTGCTGACAATTCGGGCATTTGGCCACAAATTCTGCTATGTCTCTTTTCATGCCATCCCACCAATACATCGATTTAAGGTCATGATACATTTTTGTCGCTCCGGGGTGGATGGAATACCGGGAGCAATGAGCTTCTTCTAAGATCTGGCGACGAAATCCTGCCACATCCGGGACACATAGCCTATTCTGGTACCTGAGAACCCCATCTGTCGAAACTTCAAATGGTGACCTTTCTTTTGGAATTTTCATACCCTTATAATACTTCAATTTGGGATCCTCGTATTGTCGCTCTTTTATTTCTGAATCCAAGGACGAAACTGTGGGATTATTGATTCTAACTCCTGCATCGCCTGAATCAATTATTCTCACTCCAAGGTTAGCTAGCCGACGGAGCTCGTGAACCATTCTTTTCTTTTCGGAGGAATTTCACATGAATCCGCCCATTGATCGGCGGCTAAGTGCATCAGCTACTACATTAGCTTTTCCGGGGTGGTACAGAATATCAACATCATAGTCCTTCAATAATTCTAACCACCTCCTTTGTGGCAGATTCAACTCCTTTTGTTTGAAAATATATTAGAGGCTCTTGTGATCTGCATGTTCTGATTCTGTACGAGAATACACCAGAATATCATCAATGAAGACTATCACAAATAGATCTAAGAGAGGCCTGAATACATTATTCATTAAGTTCATGAACACTGCTGGGGCATTAGTCAGCCCGAACGACATCACTCGGAATTCATAATGGCCATATCTTGTTCTAAAAGCTATCTTGGGAATATCTTCTTCTCTGACTCTCACTTGATGATAACCCGACCTCAAATCTATTTTTGAAAACCACTTGGCACCCTGAAGCTGATCAAATAAATCATCTATTCTTGGGAGAGGATACCTGTTCTTTATCGTCACTTTATTCAACTGCCTATAATCAATGCACATTCGCAGGGAGCCATCTTTCTTTCTCACAAATAAGACTGGTGCTCCCCACGGTGAAGAATCGGGTCTAACGAACCCTTTTCCAAAGAAATCTTTCAACTGTGCCTTTAGCTCTTTTAATTCAGCCGGAGCCATTCGATAGGGAGGAATAAAGATAGGCTCGGTATCTGGCAACACATCAATGGCGAAGTCAATCTCCCTTTCTGGAGGAAGGCCTGGAAGCTCATCGGGAAATACATCCGGAAACTCACTTACTACCGGAACAGACTGGAAAGTAGGAGACTCTGCTTCCGTATCATGAACTCGAACTAAATGATAGATGTAGCCTTTAGCGATCATCTTTCTTGCCTTAAGGTAGGAAATAAACCTACCTCTCGGAGTGGCTGTATTACCTTTCCATTCAAGCACGGGCTCTCCCGAATCAAAGCGAACCAATTTCATTCGGCGGTCAACAACATTGGCATAACGGTGAGGCCAACCAATCCATACCCATTATAACATCAAAGTCTAGCATCTCTAGCTCAACTAAATCGACTTTGGTCGACGATCACATATCACAATTATACAATCTTTATATACTTGCTTAGCTATCACGGGATCACCAACCGGAGTGGATACCTCAAAAGGTTTGATCAGCTCGGGTTTCACCCCAATACGATTTGCAATATTTAGAGTAATATATGATAACGTAGATCCCGGATCTATCAATTCATACACATCATAAGAGAACACAGTCAATATACCTGTGACCATATCCGGGGAGGACTCAAGATCTTGCCGTCCGGCTAATGCATATAAGCGGTCTTGCCGTGGCACACAGGTAGATATCTCCCCATCGGCCTCTACCTCGGCCTCGCCGGGGTCCGAGAAGTCCGCCCGTAGGACGTGCGAAGAAGATCCCGCTACCGATCCCGTGGGTTGGGTCCTAGCTCGCCACTCGTCGACGGGCACCTCATCACGTGCCCTACCTCCGGCCGCAAGTATAACAAGCGTCCGAACCCCGGCGGCACCGGCCCGAGAATCGCACCGCCGCACCGACGCATCGCGGTCGGAGGTCTCCTCCGACCGTGATCACCCCCGACCAGAACTCAGGGCCCTTGAACTGCGGCCCTGTCCCGATCGGAAGGAGCGATCAAATCTTCGTCGCATACCGGGAGGCGCACTAGTCGTCGACTGACTCGAGTGCCTAGAAAATGTCTGCCTCGATCCCCCTCTATAATCACGGCCTGTGCCCATAGATCTAGCTCTTTTGCTCGGCCCTCTATCAACATCACGTTCGCCTCTTTGTGGAGGTTGTTGCCCTTCAAGATTTTGGGCATAAGCTTGAATTCGGGAAATGTCCATCCCGTCTTGTAATTAAGCCGTTAGGCAATCTTTGAATAAATGTGGCCCTAAGCCACTCACAAATCTATACACCCGGTCACCCATGTCGGCCACCATCGTCTGGGCATATCTAGCCAAGGAATTAAATTAAAGGCTATATTCTCGGGCGCTCATATTTCCTTGCTTCAAATTCAGAAATCTATCCGCTCTAACTCGGCGGACCTCGGGTGGCAAATAATGGCGAATGAAGGCATCAACGAACTCTTGCCACACGAGGAGGCGCATTTTCTTGCCTCGACGCTCTCCAATTATTGTACCATAAACGCCACATCTCGGAGTCTATATGATGCCAACTCCACTGACTCGGTCTCGGAAGCATGAATAATCTGCAACGTTCTTAGCATCTCATCAATGAAGCCTTGCGGATCTTCATCCGGCTTTGACCCAAAGAATTCCGGAGGATTTAGGCTCATGAAGTCACGGGCTCTCATACTAGCTGAGCGATCACTTGACCCCGCATTCTGTCGTTGTGCCTGAGCGGCAACCAACTGCGTCAATAAATTAATAGCTTCGGTCACTTGTTGACCCGAAGTAGCTGGTGGAGGAACTGGAATAGGAGCCCCTTCTGTACTAGGAGGAGTAGTGGAGGCATTGGATAAAGCCTCATGATGTGACTCTCCTTCATCAACATTCATAGGCGGCTCTCTTTCTGCCCGCCTCTTTGTCGTAGTCTTGCCCTTCTGGCGGCTTTAGCTTTTCGGCATTTCGAAATCACAACATACTCATTAGGGAGGATTAAATCTTATACTCGTCTCTATCGCACGATCTCATGTGAAGAAAGATGATCGTTTTTCCTAAATGCCCTGTAGCCTCCTGTTTATTAGCGTGGCGCGCAACACACCATAAACAAGACTCTACTAGACACGGCTCGTAGACACTTCCTAGGACTGAACTGCTCTGATATCACTTTTGTCACGACCCGAGCTACGGGCCGCGACGGGTATCCGGGGCTAACCACCGAACACCACTCACTTACCTGCTTATCTACTATTATTCATACTATATGCTCATAATCATGCAAAACTGGAATCTTTCTGAAATACATTTGCTTTTATAAACATAAGCCCTTCGGCTATCCAAAATAATATATACATGCATATACATAAAAGCCATGGGACCAAACTATCCGCACTGCATATCTACGAGCCTCTACTAGAATACTAGACATCTGGACGGGACAGGACCCCGTCGTGCCCAAAATGAATATACAGATATATATATATACCAAAAGAGAAATCTGTGGCACTTCCGGAATATGGAGTGCTCTCAAATCAACTGCTAGCTCCTATGAGTCTGGGCCACCTCCCTGTCTACCTGTGGGCATGAACACAGCGTCCGAAGAAAGGACGTCAGTACGAATATTGTACCGAGTATGTGAAACATAAACAATAATGAAGCATCAATAAACTGAGGAGGCATAAAACAAGGAGCAATCTGTAACTGACTGAAACATAAGGATGATCATGCATGCTGACTTACTTTCGTACTCATCATCATATCATATATACATAACTGTAATAACTGCCCGACCATATAGGTGCGGTGTAATAATCAATATCATTAGCATCATCAATAGCCTGCGTCCAGGATATTATCTCATGCCGCCCACTAGTGGTGTCTGCCCATGCCATTTGGCCATGGTGTGTATAGCTGCCCGCCTTGGCGGTGACTGCCCGGCCATATAGGCGCGGTGTGATATCATCATATGCTTATTACATCGTGCTTATCATAACATGCTTATCATAACTCATCATGGTATGCTTGACATCATATGCGTATTACCATACATGCATAGGGACTCTTAGCTATTTATACTTTATCGGGGTGACGTAAGGTCGTAGACCCCGATGTTATTATGAGCATTCTTACGTATTCCGCCTCACCTTGAAGGAACAAAGATAAGGCGAGTGTGCACAATGATCAATAGCATTAAATTACATAAATGTCATCATTAGCTTCTTAGAGGCATCATATCATAGGCTATAGCATTTCTAGACTTTCGTTTGCTATCATCATTTTCATATTCATCTTATATTTCTTATCTCGTATAGCTATTCAGGAGAGAGGACTCTTAACTTTCTTGGAGATGGAACATTCATAGTAAGAGGAGAATTTCATGCCATAGGACTCATGCCTTAGAAGGAAAGGGATTAGCCTCACATACCTTTGCCGCTTAACTATTCTAGTGCTCGCTTGTGCTCCTCGAATGCACTCGTTTACCTTCAATGGAATTCGTATCGTCATTAGCTATAAAATCGTGAAAACATACTTACTAAAGCTATAGAAATTTGGGCAGCGCTTCCTTTGTTTATACTACTTTCCACCATATTCCATATCAATTCCCAACATTCATAATAATCATCACAATATGATTAACAACAATCATCATTCATTCATATGATTCGCAAATTCATCTCAATTTCCCATAATCATGACTAAAAATCCATCGTCATATTCTTTCGTATCCAACACTCATTTCATGTCTATAGGTCATTTATAACACATTTATATCACAACCCAACAACATTCATGATTCAATTCCAACTATGTCTCAAACGTCACTATTCATCATTCATAACCCATTTTGCTATTCTCTTTTAATGACCAAGTATTTCAACTCCTATATACCTTAAACAACATATAAATATCATGAATCTTACCTTAGATGTTTTAGGAACAAGTCTTGGTTGCTAATACTCCTCTTTGAGCAAAACCCTAGTTTTTCTCCATTTGGATTTCTTGACTTGGATGATCTTTGATGATTCCCTTTACTCTTGATTCACTTATTTGATGTTGTTGATCCTCAAATATCCTTGAAAACTTGTGTAATAATTATAGAGAGAGATTCTAGAGAGAAGTGGTGTAGCGTAGAAATGAAATAAAATAAGTCTTGGTCCTCATATTTAATGAATTAGAAATCTGTGCTGAGGTGAACAGTGGTCGTCCATGGAGGTTTACGGTCCGTATTCCACTTTACGGACCGTCCCTCGTGGTCGTATTTAACCTTAAATAGAACCAGAAACCTTGGCAGCATGCATGGTGATTTACGACCATGGTTTACGGGCCGTATTTCACTTTACGGTCCGTCCACCAGGTCATTTTTAACCATTTCTCCACTGGCAGAAAGTTGAAACCTTTGCATGCCATTTTACGACCTGGCGATTTACGGACCGTATTCCACTTTACGGTCCGTATTTGGATTTCACGACCACTGGGCAGTTTTGCCAACTTCCAACTTTTCACCTTTCTAGACTTTTTATTCTACTCATTCCCATCCATTTACATACATTGCCCATGAAACATTATACATTCTCACGCCTCGCTCTCATCACTAGTTCGTCCACTTGCGTACCAACGGGAAATTTTCCGAGGTGTAACACTTCTTATCTTAGTCAATTATTTACTTCGAGTGCCGTCATCATACGCAATACTTCTCTATTTCTTCCTTACCGAACCTCGCATGACTCCCTGATTTTGCAACTTCAAATGAAACCTTCCTTGGGGTCCTATCTCCCAACTTTTACCTTGATATACGTATGACTGTCTGGCTATGTCCATTGTTAAATCGTACCTGCACCTCATCGCTCTGCTTGCATAATATCCCTTTGAGGTGGTCCCCAATTCCTTCTTACTACTATCGTGCCATCTTTACAAGGCACACTTCTTGATTCAATACTCGTCGTCTCGTCTTCCCCCCTTAAGGTAGTAACCCAATTCTTTATACTTAATATCCCATTATCTTTTCTTTCTCCTGTAAATACATACTCCCAGTGAATCTGCAACTAATCTTAACCGTAACTGCTCGTCGTCCGAGTCTATCTGATCAGTCGCATATGCACGTAAGGGTCACATATTCCCTAGACATACCGGCCCCGGATGGGCCTAATATTTCATTAAAGGGATCTTCATAATCTTCCTTACCATCCTTTAAGAAATCACCTTTCTCTTATTACCCGCTCTCCCATTTCATCAATGTAATTGTATCTAGCACAAAATTTCGTTCCCAAAATCTACCCTAATTGTTGATGTTTCCCCCTTTTCTTTGCTACACAGATGCTCATTCTTTGGGCAGGTTTTCTTTAGACTACAAGTTAGTCTCATCAATGAAGGGCGTATTTAGTATCAATTTGTGACTTCAAACTCATCCAATGCTTTTTACACAGATAATTCTTTCAAAACCTCACTCACTCCCTTCATTAGCTATTCAGCCCCATAGTGCTAACTCAATAATCCTGTGATAATATAACCTCTGGAAGAAAAATTTTCGTACCCTGGTCCTACCTTTGTCTTATACATTCCGGCGGGTCAACTCATGATTCATATCTCCTTATACTCGTACCTCTGCATAACATCCTTGCTAATGTACTCTATACGATAAGAAGGCCCTCGTCAATATCTAGCTCATTAAGTGACATACATCGTTCCTTTACCTTTTCTAACCAATTGTATGTAACCGATACTCTTTCTGTTTCCATAATTCCTACTTTACCACTTTCTGCTCATAAATCATTGGCATATTTAAACTCAAGGGTCATATTTAAACACATACGTATCCTTTCCACGTCTTACTTCAAGGGGAAATTACAACTCCCATCTAATCATGTCGATTTCTCATTAATAAAACACCTCTAAGGTTGCTAACCACTCACGGTATAACCACAGCCATTTGCTATATCCCAACTAGAAATCCCATCAAACCTTTCTCCTTTTTAGGCCTTATCGGTAGTACTTCAAAAATTATCTCAACAAAATTGCATGTGATATATCAATATCATCCTCAAGGGTGTATAAACATTACTATAATATTAATTATACCTGGCGTCATTACTCATACCCTCATACTGTACTATCTCCTCTTACTTACAAGTCATTCATATCTTACTGATTCCTCTTGACACCCATTATTCGGAATTCTGTGGATATAATCCCTTCGTTGAACCATCTCTTATATATATACTTTTCCTGTCTAATCATACCATTTCCATATTACCTATCACCAGACCACAGATTCCATTCTAGGTTCCTCTTTGATATTACTCCTCTTCCTTCCCCTGTCATCATTACAATCCTGGAATAACCCGTAATCCCTTTCTGAAGGAGTCATCGTCAAACTGTAAAACAACATAAGTTAGGGTTGAAGATTTACACCCTACGACTCAGCTCTATAGCACGATCTAGGATACAAAGAAGGGTAACCATCCTAAATGCCCTGCAGCCTCCTGTTTATAAGTGTGACTCGCTACACACCTATAAACAAGACTCTACTGGACATGGCTCATAGCCAACCCTAGGACAGAACTGCTCTGATACCACTTTTGTCACGACCCAATCGGAGGGCCATGACGGGCCCCCTAAGCTAGCCTACCAAGCACCATAACACATACATGCATCTCATATCTGTACCTGAGTAGGCCACAATGCTAACTGATAGATACCATAAGTTGTATGGGACACAAGCCTAAAAGATAATAGATATATGTCATCAAGCTGATCCCAAGTATACAAGCCAACCAGGCTACCAAAATGTTGATCCAACTAAACATAGACCGAGAAGGTCATGGAACATCTGACTGTGCCTATCTGCCTACAAGCCTTTATTGTAGTGCATAACATGATAAGGGCGGGATAAGATCCCGCCATACCCATCTGTCCACATAAGAACCATATCAACTGGATTGCAACTCCAGAACAAGTGGAGTGCTCCTGTACAACCGTTGAGAAGGCAGCCTAGAAGTTTGAACCGTCTCCCTGTCTACCTGTGGGCATGAACGCAGTGTCCCCAAACAAAAAGGACATCAGTACGAATAATGTACCGAGTATGTAAGGCAGGAGAATAAGCGGGCGAGCGAAACAATATAATCTGGAGGTCAAGTGTTACGCCTCGAAAAAATTTCATGTCGATGCGCGGTAGATAGGCTAATGCAAGGTGAGATTTATACGATGTTCCTACAAGTAAGAAAGGTTACTTGGTGATTCTAATTAAGATTTCAAAGATATTTAAGGTAAGAGAAGAAAATTCGTTGGGGAAGGCAAGGTATAAGTCGTGTTTTGGAAGGATTTTACAAAGTAGCAAGCTAATTTTGATTTAATGACATCTTGAGGAAGTGTTATAACACCTCTTAGATTGTCAATGAAGTGTTAAACAAGTGCTAATAAGGTTTCATAAGGATTGGAGATTAAACGAAACGCCGAGATTAACTTCGGAAAAATGGAGTTATACGACCACTTATATGGTCCGTATAACTTTATACGGTCCGTATAAGGGTCCGTATAACCTTAACAAGAAGGGAAAATCCCTGATGGTGAAATACAGTCACTTATACAGACCGTATAATGTTATATGGACCGTATAACATGATTGGGACAGTTTTTTTACAAGTATAAATACAAGTTCCCACTTCAAATTTCTCATTTTTCCAACTTCTCCACTTCTCTCAAGACCTCTAGAAGGTTTCATACATTTCGTTAACATAAACTCAAGGTGAATCCAAGATCAAACTCCAATAATTAGTGGAATCAAGTGCAAGGAGGCTAACAAGGGCTCATGGAAGCTAGAAATTTCCTTGGAATTGAAGTTAGGGTTTTCTCCAAGTGAAGTGTTTTCATCCAAAGCCCATTCCTACATAATCAAAAGTTGAGTTTTATGATCATTTCATGTTATTAAGAATATTGAATGATTGAAAGACTTGGATTGAAGAAGAAAGTAGAATATGGAGTTCAAATATGAGAACAATGGTATTCTTGGATAGTAACTTGACTTGAATCATAGTTCTTGACATGTTATGAGTATAATATTGTTATAAATGATGTTAAAGAAGTATTATATGA
Organism: Lycium ferocissimum; assembly: GCF_029784015.1. NCBI lineage: Eukaryota > Viridiplantae > Streptophyta > Magnoliopsida > Solanales > Solanaceae > Lycium > Lycium ferocissimum. The sequence continues at coordinate 60,964 of NW_026721886.1, read as the reverse complement.
GGATGAATGGGGTGTCATATTATAACTATGGTTATGGATGACTTTGAGAGGGAATTTTGAGAGTCGAATAATGTTTAGCTCAACGAAGTTTATTGATTATGATATCGTAGGTGTTGTTGTTGACGTTTGGGAGTTGTTATATTATATGGAGAAAGTTGTAGAACAAAGGAGATGCTTCCCAATTTTCATTAGCTTTAGCTTAAGCTTAAGCATGTTTCCAGTTATCTAACCTTAGTACGAATTCTCTTGAATGTAGAATTGTGAACATTGGAGGGAAGCGTTTAATCGATAAAGTTAGAGAGGTGTAAAGGTATATAACGCTAGTTCCATTATTTCAAAGGCATGACTCTTATTTCGTGACTACTTTTCTATATTCCCATGATCTTCTTACACTCTAAAAAAGGAAGGTAAAAGTTTCTTAAAAGCTCCTTATGAGATAAAGATGAGACATGTTCCAAGATAACGATGATGATGATAATGATGCTATGATGAGCCCGATATTCTTACCCTTATGATTTCATTGATGTTGCTTCTTGTTGTTAGTATCACCTCATGCCACTAGTTCCTTCAAGGTGTGACATGACAATCATGACTATCCCATAACCTAATCAGAGGTTACCAACCTTACGTCACTCCGATAGAGTTGTAGCTTTCACTTGGACCCTCATGCATGCTTATTTATTTTTATGTATGATTACACCGTGCCTACATGGCCGGGCAGACACACCACTGCAGTGGGCAGCTTACCCCGGACGCGGGAGGCCTGGACATGGGCTAATGATGATCACACCATACCTATATGGTCGGGCAGCTTATATATGTATGATATGATGTTATTTTTATTATAAAAGGTAACATACATGACTCCGCCTTAAGAGGCATCCAGTTGCAGGTTTGCTCCAGCCTTATGTTTTCTTATGTTTTTATTATGCTGTTGTACAAGCCTTACACACCCAGTACATTGTTCATACTGACGTCTTTTTCTTTATGTACGTTGTGTTCATGCCGACAGGTAGATAGGGAGACGGTGCGGACACCTAGGAGCTCTTCAGCAGATTTACAGGAGCACTCTACTACTCCGGAGTCGCCATCTCTTGGTATATTCTTTTGTGTACATATTGGGCATGACGGGGTCCTGTCCCATCCTTGTTTTGTTATGCACTCCATGTAGAGGCTCGTAGATAGATATGAGGATCTATGACCATCTCGGTCCATACTTGTTGTGTCATCATATTTTGATAGCCTTGTCGGCTTGTGTACTTGAGATCAGTTTGTTGACGTGTGAGTGTATATATATATATATATATATATATGCTTTTGGACTTGTGCCCTTTACAGATTATGACATTTATGAGCTAGCTTTATGGCCCACTCAGATATGACTATGAGATGTACGTTTTGAGGTGCTTGGTAGGTTAGTTCCAGGTGCCCGTCATGGCCCTCGGGTTGGGTCGTGACAAAAGTGGTATCAGAGCAGTTTGTCCTAGGATTTGTCTACGAGCCATGTATAGTAGAGTCTTGTTTATGGGTGTGAAGCGCGCCACGCTTATAAACAGGAGGCTGCAGGACATTTAGAAAGATTGACCTTTCTTTCTCGTCTTAGATCGTGCGATAGAGCCATATTATGAGGATTTCCTTTTTCCTAATAGCGTGTTATAATTTTAGTAATGCCTGTGATGAGGAAAGCTTCAGCGGCCTAGAAGGGACCGTCAGTGGCCGATAGGAGAACTGGACGGGTGCCACCAGTAGAGGTTGAGGAGGGCGAGTCCCAGAATGAGGTTCCATCTTGGTCCTTCCATACTCCACCAACTCTAGAGAAGTATAGAGGACCTCTAGCTCTAGCTCCTGTACCCCCAGTTCCTCCATCAGATGCCTCAGGTCAGGAAATGCGACACGCCATTTAGTTGTTAACCTAGTTAGTAGCCGCTCAGGTCCAGCGACAGGGTAGGTTCATGGTGATAGGGCTGTCAGTGCCAGAGTTTGAGATTTTATTAAAATAGACCCTCCAGAATTCTTTGGGTCAAAACCAGATGGGACCCGTAGAACTTTATAGATGGAATGTTGAGGACATTGACGGTGATGCATGCTTCAGACACTGAGTCAGTGGAGTTGGCTCCCTATAGATTACGGGATGTTGTCGTTCATTGGTATAAGACTTGGGTATCGTCTAGAGTAATTAATGCACCTCCACCCATGTGGTAGGAGTTCATATATGCCTTCCTTCGACATTATTTGTTACCAGATATTCAACAGGCCAGAGCTGACATGTTACACCTAGTAGTTTTGTACATTGAGCTTCGTTAGGTGTTAGTTTCTCAATTGTAGACACTGGACATATTTTCGAGGATATATGAGATTATATGTGTGCCTATCTTATGGTTATGGAGGTTTAAGTTCATGTAATAGGTCATGGAAGGATTGGAGAACAAGTGAAGCAAGGAAACTAAGTTGTTGGAATTTTGGAGAAAGGATGGGCAGGATTTCGTACAATAATTTTGAGCCGATTTGGAGAAAGGATATCTTTTAGCATATAAAGAGTTTTTAAGTAAATTAAAAGCCTAAAATGAAGTTCATGAAGTCTAGTTTCCAACGCAACAAGCCCCTCATCATTATAACGTCGGAGTAGAGAATCATGGACGTTACAAGTCAGGTGGGAAGCCAGAAACGCGCAGCTACAGTGCTCGACACGCGCGCTACAGGCGCAAAAAGTTCTAGATCGGTGCAAACCAACCCTAGAACAAAAAAAAAAGGGATTTACCCCTTATTTTCACTCAACCACCTCCCCAAACCTTCCCTAACCCCCTAGAACATTCTCCCAACTTCCTCCATAATTTTTTTAGCCCAAATCAAGTGAAACCCCAAGATTTAGGCTCGGAAAGTGTATAAGGTCTTGTAGTTCTTGTTCTAAACAATGAATCTTGACTAATGAATGTCGGCTGGCAAAGATAAATAAGATTTCAAGCTCTACCAACCTTGATTGAGGTAAGGATATTCTTTACTACGGATATTATGAATTGTATCATGGAAATTTAGTTGGTAAAGCTTCGTAAAGTCTAGTGATTCGTTGAGAAATTAGGGAAACATTGTATGGGATTTTTTATTGAGTATATTGATGTTGATGATGATGTTGTTGATATTGGTGTTGCTATTGCTGTTGGTTTGTTGGTATTGTGATTTCGGGCTAGGAAAATAAATAGGGGAGATGCTGCCCGAATTACGGCTGATTCTAAGAGGATTTAATTTGAAGGCTTAAGAAAAGCATATGACTGTAAGCCTAACAATAATATGAATTCTCTTGAATGTAGATTTACGAGCTTGGGAGAATAAGCTTTAAGTAGTTAGGGAGACCCAAAAGGTATCTTAAGGCTGTCCCTTTCTTTCAAAAGGCATGATTCCTATGTTATAATTCCACATATGTTTTCCATAACATTCTTATTCTCAAAAGCTAGAAGTTCATGATTCTTAGAGTTTTTTTATGATGCTAAAGATAAGTATGTTCCATGATAATAATGACGGTGATGATGATTCCATTTTTGGAGATTCCAAAGCTTATGGTTTTGATGCTATTATGAGATTATTGAGTTTATTTCATAAATTTCTTGATTTTATTCATTTTTGTTGATCTCACCTTATGTTACTTGTTCCTTCAAGGTGAGATATCGCAATAATGATTGTTCCATAATATAAATCGGAGGTTACCGACCTTACGTCACTCTAATAAAGTAGTAGCTTTTATTTGGGCTCTCATGCATGCTACTTATATTATATATGTATATAGATATGTATATATGGGATATGGGGAAAGGTGAGGCGTTATATACTCATAACCACCTGATCAGCTGGTATACCATGATATCGTCCCGGACGCGGGATATATGGATAAATGGATCGGGCCGTTCGTTCAGCGGCAAAATATATAATGATGATATGGTATATAGATCGCGCTGCACGTTCCGTAGCATTATTATGTTATATATGTATGAAAAATGTTTTTTTTTTAAAAGAAAGCTAAGCATGCATGATGTTCGCCTTAAGAGGCAATCAGATGTACAGGTTATCCTTATCTTATGTTATGCTCCCTATCTCTTATTATGTTGTTATTCATGCCTTACATACTCTGTACGTTGCTCATACTGGCATCCTTTCTTGTGGACGCTGCGTTCATGCCCGCACGAAAATAGGGAGACGGACCAGACCCTTTGGAGCTTTATCAGCGGTGTCTCAAAAACGCTCCATTTATTTCGGAGCTGCAGTTTGTTGGTATTACATCTTTTATGTATATACTTGGCATGGCAGAGTCCTGCCCTATCTTTATGGATTCCTGTATGCTATGTAAATTCTCGTAGACATGTGTGGATAGTTAGAAGTTTCATAACCTTACCATTTCATATTATTGTATAATATCTTGGCAGCCTTGTTGGCTTTTGTGTTTAAGCATAGTTGTTGTTGATTATATAGAGATGTGCCATTATCTTATGATATATGCTCTTACGAAGTATGATGCCCATGAGCTAGCTTTGTGGCCCACCTAGAAATGATTATGAGATGTATGTTCAGAGGTGCTCGGTAGGTTAGCTCCGGGTGCCCGTCATGGCCCTTCGGTTGGGTCGTGACAAAAGTGGATCAGAGCAGTTCGTCCTAGGGTGTGTCTACGAGCCGTGTCCAGTAGAGTCTTATTTATGGGTGTGAAGATCGCCACACTTATGAAGAGGAGGCTGCGGGGCATTTAGGAATAACTGACCTTTATTTCTCATCTTAGATCGTGCGATAGAGATATTCTATCAGGATTCCCTTTTTCCTAATCGTGTGTTATGATTTTAGCGATGCCTATGAAGAGACAAGCAACAGCGGCCCAAAAGGGCAAGACAGTGGCCGGAAGGAGGACTGAGCGGGAGCCGCCGGTAGATATAGAGGAGGGTGAGTCTCGGAATGAGGTTCCATATCGGACCTCTCATACTCTACTCGTTTCAGAGGAGCATAAAAGGGCCTCAGCACCAGCTCCAATAACCCCAGTTCCTCCACCAAATGCCTCAGGCCAGCAGATAAGAGTAGCCATCCAGTTGCTGACCTAGACAGTTGCTGGCCAGGCCTAACGGCGGGGTGCGGACAAGGGTGATAGAGCAGTCAGTGCAATAGCCCGTGATTTTATTAGTCTAAACCCTCTAGAATTCTTTAGGTCAAAGCCGGATGTGGACCTGCAGAGCTTTATATTTGAAATTTTGGGAACCTTGCAGATAATGCATGCTTCGGATCTGGAGTTGGTAGAGTTGGCCTCCTATAGATTACGGGATGTTGCGGTTCATTGGTATACAACTTGGATATCTTCTAGAGGGGTAAATGCACCTCCCATGGTATGGCAAGAGTTCGTAGATGCCTTCCTCCAACATTATTTTCCATCGAAAGTCCGATGGGCCAAAGATGACAAGTTTTTGAATCTTAGACAAGGGAATATGAGTGCTCGAGAGTACAGTCTTTGCTTTAATTCCTTGGCAAGGTATGCTCCATCCTGGGTAGCCGATATGGGGGACCGCATACATCGATTTGTGAGTGGTTTGGGGCCACACTTGATTAAGGAATGCTTGACAGCCTTACTTCAGGATGGGATGGATATTTCTTATATTCAGGCCTATGCCCAGAATTTGGAAGAACAACAGTGGTCGAAAAGAGGTGAGCGTGATTCTGATAGAGGGTATTGAAAAAGGGCCAGATCATCCGGTGCTGCCAGTGGGTATAGAGGAGGGAAAAGACAGTAGTATTCCGGGTACTCAGGCTAGACAATGGCTAGTGCACCTCCTCGATTTGTAAGGAAGAGATTTGACCGTCCCATTTATTCCGGACCAGGTCAGGGTTGTAGAAACTCAGGTTTTCAGTATAGGGATGATTTAAGCCGGATGAGACCACATTCACCCTGATGTGCTCGATATGGTTGTCCACATTCTGGATAGTGCCTCTTAGGTTCAGGTGCTTGTTATGCCTACGGTCGGATTTGTCATATGATGCGTGATTGTCCATTGAGGAACAGCAGAGATAAGGTTCAGCCCATGGGATCAAAAATTTGTTCTTCATCGTCCATACGGCCTGTGCGAAAAGGTTCGCAGGTGCCAGCAGACCGTGGTAGAGGTAGAGGGGGAGTACCTAGTTCGAGCGGGCCTCAGAACCGTATCTATGCACTAGCTGGGCGACAAGATCTTGAGTCTTTCCCCAATGTCGTCATGTGTATGCATTAATTGATCCGGGTTCTACATTGTTATATGTTACTCCTTATATTGCTGGTCAGATTGGGGCGAAACTTGAGTCGATTAAACCTTTCAAAGTGTTTCACTAATGAGATGTCAGTATGATGAGATGGGGGTTGTAAATTTTTCTTGAAGCAAGAAATGGAAGGGATAAGTATTTGCTTAACTATGACCCTTGAATATAAATATGCTAATGATTTATGAGTATAAAGGGGTAGAAGAGGTAAGGGAACGATGTACGTTACTAAAAGAGCCAGATATCGACAAGAGCTTTTTATCGTATAAAGTATATTAGCAAGGATGTTGCACGGAGGTACGAGTATAAGGATATATGGATATAAGACAAAGTTAGGACTAAGGTACAGAAAGATTCCTTTTCAGGAGTCCTCTTATCACAAGATTATTGAGTTAGTAATATAAGGTTGAATAGCTAATAAAGGATGTGAACGATGCTTTGAAGGAATTGGTTATATGATGGTTGAAGAATAAGTTGGAAGTCGCGAGTTGATATAAGATGTACCCTTCATTAAGAGGATAAATTTGTAGTTTAAAAGAGGCTTGTCTAAAGATCGAGTGCTTATGTAGAGAAGAAAAGGAGGAACATTAACAGTCAGGGTAGATTTTGAGAATAAAATTGGCATTAGATGCCATCACGGTGATGAAATGGGAAAGCGAATAAGAGGAGAAAGGTGATCTTGGAAGAACAGTAAAGAAATTATGAAGATCCTTTTAATGAAAGCTTAGGCCCATCCAGGATCAGTATGCCTACGAGAATATGTGACTCGTTACAAAATGTGCAACCGACTAGATAAATTTAGACGGCAAATAGTCACAACTAAGATTAGTTGTGGATTTGCTGAGAGTATTTACTTGCAAGAAAAGGTAGAACTAATAGGATGTTAAATATAGAATAGTGGGCTAACACCCTAAGGGGGCAAGATGATACAAACAAGTATTGGATCAGAAGTAGGCCTTGTTAAAAGATGGAAATCTGATAATAAAGGAATTGGAAACTACCTCAAAGGGATATTACACTAGCGGGCTGATAAGATGTGAGGACGATTTGATAATAAGCATAACCAGTCAGTCATGTGCATGACTAAGTAAAGATTGAAAGGGAGTACACTAAGGAGGAAATTACTCAAAATTTTAAGATAAGAATGTAACTGGAAGTTCAGAAAGGAATAAGCAGAGGAGGATTAAGTATGATGGTATTCGAAGTAGAGAGTAGACTAAGATATAAGTTAAGTGAAATAGCCACCACGAGCTAGTTATGTGGATACAAAGTTCCAACATCACAGAATAGTTAAGAAAGCATTGTACAGGGAAGCCTTAAAGGCAAAAGTATTCGAGCTAGAATCTAGTAACATCTTGTCGATGGAAAGAAGTGGAGTTATTAATTGAGAAGGACTAAAATGAAAATGAACTATTTGGAGGAACATGATTATTTGATGATACAAATGTGTATGATGATGATATGAGAATTCCAGGCACAAAATATTCAAGAAATGATCAGCATGGAATTATTCGATTATCTAGTAGCTTTGGTTGCCCGATTAAGATGTTCAGTTCTCTACTAGCACATGAGGATCAGTATCTATAGAGAAACCTAAAGAATATATATTACTCCAGTATTCTTTCCCACCTTGAGATAAGTGGGTAAGTAGAGCACACTTTTCTGACGTCCAAGGATATGTCATGAACATGTCTATTAGAACCTTGAAGAAAATTTAGATGACCAGTTAGTATGGATTGAAAGTGCATATGGTGTTAGTCATCATTCCAATATCCATATGGCTCATATGAAGTTCTATAAGAATGGAAGAATGTCAGATCGTTTCAAATTTGGAATCTCATCCTGAAGAAATTACGAAAAGCAATAAGGAAGGTAAGTATGACCCTTGGATATCTTAGACTTCGCAAGATGATGGTCGAAGGACCTACTAGATTTACCTTCAAAATTGAAATCTGTATATTCAGTCTTTTACATGTCTATACTTCGCAAATGTACTGAGAAATCCCCCCATAGTTGTAACAATTGATGATAATTGGAGTACAGAACAAATATCGTATGGGGAAGTCCCTACTACCGCATTAGATGGCCAAAGCTCTAGGATTGTGGATTAAAACCAGAGATGTAGCCTTGGCAATAGTACTATGAAAGAATGTAAAGGTAGAAGAGATGACTTGAGAAGTTTAGAAAGATATGAGATCCAAGTATCCGCATTTGTCTCCATTACTAAATGTTATATCCCGTATTTTGTACATTGGAATATTTTAAGCTAGTTGCGATAAGTTAAGGACAAGGCTATTTTTTCGATTTTGTTTAATGCACAGGTTGCTTGTAAATTCTATTGGTGTGGAAATATTAAGGAAAATTAGGGGCTAGAAGTTGAAAAAAATATTTCATGAAAAAGCCACAAGTGGCCGTGTGGCTTATGTGGGCTCCCACTCATGGCTTGGCTAATTTTGATTGCCTTAAGCCATAAGGGGGGGGGGGATGTGTCCACCTTGTATTTGTAGGCGCTATGTATATATACATAAGTGATGACAAAGCAAGACAAATTCATCATTTTCACAACTCTAGAAACTTGGAGAAGAGAGGAGAAAAGAATTCGGCCAAGGCTAGCCGAATTTGGTGTCCAAAAATCTTGATCAAAAAAATATTTTCTTCTAGAATTCCAACCAATTGGAAGGTCCCTAATAATGTGGAGTAGTTGTTGGAGCAATCAAAACGTTTGTTGTTGCAATTTACAAACCCTAGCCAAGTTGGAAAGCTAAGGGGTAAAGGTAAGATTTAATCTCCTCTTTCATGTGTTATGGATGGTTTGTGCATGGAGTAGTGTGTAGAAATGGATGAAATTTATGGAACCCTAGGTGTTGATGTTGAGCCGTGTATGTGTTGTTTTGTGTAGAAGGAACGAACTAAATTTACTTAGTATTTTTGGTTGTTGTTGTTGTGAATTCTATGATGAAAATGAAGGTTTAATGGTTCAAGTTGAAGTTGTAATCGTTGTGGGATGTTGTAGGAGCTAATGTGATTTTAATATGGTTTCTTGTATTTATGAGAATAAAGTTGTTAACGTGTGGATTGTTGGTACAGTTCACGAATTTGGAAGAGAGAAATGTGTTGTTGTTGTTCTTATTGAGTTGGGAGGTTTCGGGTGGTGTTGTATGTTGGTTGGGCCGTTTTGAATATTGTGCGGATTGTTTGAAGTGTTCTTGAGTCTTGTTTGAATGATCTCGGGTTAGTACTTGAACGTGTGAGCATTGATGTTGGCTTGATTGTATGTGGTTGAATTGAATGTAAATGAAACGCCGTCGAATTATGTAGAAAAGAGTTACTAACGTTAGAATACGTTTTTGAATTAATTGTGGATGTTGTTAATATGGTTTTTGGTATTGTTGTTGATGATTTGGCTGAGTTGAATTCTCGGGGTTTGTTGAATTTATAAAGGAAATGCTGCCCGAATTTCTGCAAATAAGGTGCTAGCTTGGGATTGAATTCCTAAGTACCTATAACTAATGTTTAGTATCTAATGATGTTGTTGTAGATCTTAGGAAGCCGAGACTTAAGTTTGGATTAGCTAGGAAGCGGACAAGGTATATAAAGCCTATCCTTTCTTTCTTTTGGCATGTCTTAGATGTAAGTAAGATACGATACGAGCTTTGGGGTAACCCTATTCGTAAGTTCCGAGCATGTCTACGATTCTTATTCACTTCTTGATATTAGCATTCTCAATATGGTCGAGCCATTGCCCTCGAGTCTTTTGGATGATTGGATAGTACTTGATGCATAGAGAGATCCTATTCCTAAATGATTCTATGTTGAATGATGTCCCTAACTTTCATAAATGGGCTCGGATTGCTTTGATACGTCCGTAGAGGACTCTATAATGAATAATGTCCGTAACTTTCATAGGCGGGCTCGGATTGGTTTGATACATGTCTACGATCCCTAAGATTCTCTTTCGCGTAGTCCTAACGGCATTTAGAACGGATTTAACATGACTATCGTTTGATACTTGAGCGTTGATTTGTCTAATTATCCATAAAGTCTTAAAAGATGATTTATATGCATATGGTTTCTCACTACTCTGCTCGTGCTTGCTGTTATGACTTCTTCCACTGAGTCCCGGGCCAGGACACGTATTCGTGCACAACTCCACTACATTATTCACCGAGTCCCTCACTAGAGGGCCGGGACACGTTATATGTATATGTATATGATGATCTGATGACATGATGATACGATGATACGGGGATGGCGGCCAGGATGGCACATGATGATTCTATTCATCGAGCCCCTCACTAGAGGGCCGGGACACGATCGAGTCCCTCACTAGAGGGCCGGGACACGTTATATATATATATATATATATATATATATATATATATATATATATATATATATATATATATTTTGATGATTTTACTTACCGAGCCCCTCACTAGAGGGCCGGGACACGTTATATATGCATATGTACAGGATGATTACCTAATTATGTCATTGAGTCCCATAACAGGTTGGGTATGATGTTGACACGCATGATTTATGTTTCAAAGGCAAGCCTTATGGTTTTATGGTTATTGTACTAGTTTTCTACACTCCTTACTTCAGTATGATCCTGTTTACCATATTTCATGCTTTACATGCTCAGTACATATTCTGTACTGACCCCCTTTCTTCGGGGGGCTGCGTTTCATGCCCGCAGGTACAGATACTCATTTTGGTGATCTGCTAGCTTAGGACTTCCATTCAGCTGTCTTGGAGTGCTCCTTTGTTCCAGAGCCCGTATTCTCGGTACAGACACTTTCGTTATACATATGTCTATTCAGGGGTACGGCGGGGCCCTGTCCCGTCATATGATTCTGTTATTACTCTTAGAGGTCTGTAGACATATATGTGGGTTGTGAATAGTTATTGTTCAGTTGTGTTTGTATGATTTATGTTTTGGGACGTTCCCATACGTAGTGGCAGCCTTGTCGGCTTGCACGTATATAGTTGGGACGTTCCCCTATATTATGACAGCCTTGCCGGCTCGTATGCGATGTTATCCGTTGATGTTTGTAACTCCCCCGGGAGACAGGTTGTATGATATGTATTGATATGCGACAGATTGGGACGACGTCATGCCTTTACATATGTATAAGTTCTTTATTATGTAAGTTGTGAGCGATTATAGCAACAGGTGTGTACGAGTGTCCAGCTCGGGCACTAGTCACGGCCTACGGGGTTGGGTCGTGACACTAAAGGAGATCTAGATTGAGACGTTATAGCCTTTAGGACGGTAGTGATACAATTACAGGGGAAACCACGCAAAAATTTCATAGCATTCCTAAGAGCTTAACACTCGAGGACGAATGTTTCCAAGGGGGGAGGAATGTTACACCTCGTAGTTTTGTACATTAAGATTCGTTAGGTGCTAGTTCCTTAATTGTAGACACTAGAGATATTTCCTAGGATATATGAGATTATATTTGTGCCTATCCTATGGTTATGAAGGTTTAAGTTCATGTAATAGGTTGTGGAAGGATTGGAGAACAAGTGAAGCATGGAAAATAAGTTTTTGGAATTTTGGAGAAAGGATGGGCAAGATTTCGTACGATAATTTTGAGCCAACTTGGGGAAAGGATATCTTTTAACATATGAAGAGTTTTGAAGAAAATTAAAATCCTAAAATAAAGTTCATGAAGTCTAGTTTCCAACGCGACAAACCGCTCGTCGTTACGACGTCGGAGTAGAGAATTATGAACGTTATAAGTCAGGCGGGCAGGGCAGAAACGCACAGCTATAGTGCGCGACACGCGCGCTACAATGCGCGGAAAGTTCTAGGTCGGTGGAAACTGACCCTAGAACAATATAAAAAGGGGATTTACCCTTTATTTTCATTCAACCACCTCCCTAAACCTTCCCTAACGCCCTAGAACATTCTCCCAACTTCCTCCATAAATTTTCTAGCCCAAATCAAGTGAAACCCCGGGATTTAGGCTCGGGAAGCGTATAAGGTCTTGTAGTTCTTGTTCTAAACAATGAATCTCAATGAATCAAAGGAGGCCACCGAAGGTAAATAAGATTTCAAGATCTACCAACCTTGATTGATGTAAGGATATTCTTTACTATGGATATTATGAATTGTATCATGAAAATTTAGTTGTTAAAGCTTCATAAAGTCTAATGATTGGTTGAGAAACTGGGAAAACATCGTGTGGGATGTTTTATTGAGCATATTTTTGTTGATGATGATGTTTTTAATATTGGTGTTTCTACTGTTATTGTTTTGTTGGTATTGTGATTTCGGGGTAGGGATATAAACAGGGTAGATGCTGCCCGAATTCCGGCTGATTATAAGAGGATTTAATTTGAATGCTTAAGACAAGAATATGATGATAAGCCTAATAATAATATGAATTCTCTTGAATGTAGATTTACAATCTTAGGAGAATAAGCGTTAGGTAGTTAAGGAGACCTAAAAGGTATGTTAAGGCTGTCCCTTTCTTTCAAAAGGCATGATTCCTATGTTATGATTCCACACATGTTTTCCATAACATTCTTATTCCCAATAGCTAGAAGTTCATGGTTCTTAGAGTTTATTATAATACTAAATATAAGTATGTTCCATGATGATAATGACGGCGATGATGATTCCATTTTTGGAGATTCCAAACCTTATGGTTTTGATGCTATTATGAGATTATTGAGTTTATTTCAAAACTTTTCTTGATTTTATTCATTGTTATTGATCTCACCTTCTGTTACTTGTTCCTTCAAGGTGAGATATAGCGTTAATGTTTGTTCCATAATATAAATCGGAAGTTACTGACCTTACGTCACTCCGATAAAGTAGTAGCTTTTATTTAGGCACTCATGCATGCTACATATATTTTATATGTATATATGGGATATGGGGAAAGGTGAGGCATTATATACGCATAACCACCTGACCAGCTGGTATACTGTGATATCGTCCCGGACGCGGGATGCCCGGATCCGGGATTTATGGATAAATGGACCGGGCCATTCGTGTTGCGGCAACATATGTAATGATGATATGATATATAGATCGGGCTAAACGTTCCGCAGAACTATTATGTTATATATGTGTGAAAAATATTTTTTTTAAAAAGAAAGCTAAGCATGCATGATGTTCGCCTCAAGAGGCAATCAGATGTACATGTTATCCTGATCTTATGTTATGTTCCCTATCTCTTGTTATATTGTTAATCATGCCTTACATACTCAGTACATAGCTCGTACTGACGTCCTTTCTTGTGGACGCTGCGTTCATACCCGCAGGAAAATAGGGAGACGGACCAGACCCTTAGGAGCTTCATCAGCGGAGTCTCAGAAGCGCTCCATTTGCTTCGGAGCTGCAGTTTGTTGGTATTACATCTTTTGTGTATATACTTGGCATGGCGGAGTCCTGCCCCGTCTTTATGGATTCTTGTATGCTATGTAGAGGCTCGTAGACATGTGTGGATAGTTAGAAGTTTCATAACCTTACCAGTTCATATTATTGTATAATATTTTGGCAGCCTTGTTGGCTTGTGTCTATGAGCATAGTTGTTGTTGATTATATAGAGATGTGCCATTATCTTGTGATATATGCTCTTACGGAGTATGACGCCCATGAGCTAGCTTTGTGGCCCACCTAGAAACGATTATGAGATGTATGTTCAGAGGTGCTCGGTAGGTTAGCTCTGAGTGCTCTTCATGGCCCTTCGGTTGGGTCGTAACATGATAGGTTCCTAAACCTTAGACAGGGGAGCATGAGTGTTCGGGAGTATAGTCTTCGCTTTAATTCATTGGCTAGGTATGCTCAGGCTATGTAGCTGACATGAGAGATCTTGTTTACCAGTTTGTGAGCAGATTGGGACCATATTTGACTTAATGACTTCTTGACAGCCTCACTTTAGACAGTTATGGATATCTCCCGCATTCATGTCACGACCCAATTGACGGGCCACAACTTGGATCATTTAATTCACCAAAAATCAGAATCCTCTAGACCCTTCAAGTCCTCTATACACTCTTTACTCATCCATACACTTCCTAAGCAAAATTCAAGTGGAAATCAAGCTTTGGAACCCTAAATTAGTAATGGGTGACGATGATCTTTGCTTTTAGTTAAATTTTATAGTGGTTTTGGTTTGAAACAAGGTTGGGAGAGCAAGGGTTCTTCAAGATTGAGGTATGTTCTCTCTTTGTTTCTTATATTGAGTTGATTAGGTGATTAATAAGTCATAAAAGTGAAGAAAATGGTGGTAGGAAAAGTTATGGGACATTGTGTTGAAATTGTTGATTTCGAATGGAATTTGGAAGGAAGTTGTGGATTAGTTTGGATGTAAATTGTATATAATCTTCTACATATGGAATTGTTGATGTTCTTGTTGTTGTTAGGAGTTGATTTGTAATTTAGTGGATGTCAATAAAATAGGGGAAATGCTGCCCAAATTTCGCTAGCCCATTAGTTACTTTAGTTTGAACTTATGTATGTTTCCAAGAATTAATCTTAGTATAAATTCTCTTAAATGTAGATTTGCGAGCTTGGGAGGAGAACGTTAAGTAGTTAAGGAGACGTAAAGGTATGTTAAGGATGTCCCTTTCTTTCTTAAGACATGATCCTATTGCTATGACTTACACATGATATCCATAAAGTCCCTATTCCTAGAAATACTAGAAGCCTACGGTTCTTGAAGTTCTTATGATATTATTGATCTTATCTTATGATTATTGATCACATCTTATGGTTGTTAATCTTATTCATTAATGTTGATGTCATCCTATGATTTTGTCCTTTAAAGGTGAGATATGTTCATGATGATAGTTACATAAAGAAAATCGGAGGTTATCGACCTTATGTCACTCCGATAGATTTATAGCTTTTATTTGGGCTCTCATGCATGCTTTATATATATGTATGTATTTTCTCACACCGAGCCGTGTAATAGTCGGCCAAGTATGAAAAGTACATGTGCACACTACTGCAGTGGGTACGTTATGATGTTAACCCGAACGTGGGATGCCCCGAATGTAAGATGCCCCGAACGTGGGATGATATGATATATGGATCGGGCTGCACGTTCCACAGTACTAACATTTATATTATATAAATATGTATGAAAATGTTTTTTTTTAAATCTAAGCATGCATGACATCCGCTTTAAGGGGCGATCAGATGTACAAGTTATTTCTCCTATCTTATGCTTCTTTCATACTTCTATTATGTTATTATTCATGCCTTACATACTCAGTACATCACTCGTACTGACGTCTTTTTATTTATGGACGCTGCGCTCATGCCCGTAGGTTGACAGAGAGACGGACCAGACCCTTAGGCTGCTTCATCAGCATTTGTACAGGAGCGCTCCATTTGTCCTGGAGCTACAGTCCAGCCGGTATTATTCTTTTGTGTACATATGGGCATAGCGAGGTCCTATCCCGTCTTTATGATGTTTTATACTCCTTGTAGAGGCTCGTAGGTAGATGTATATGGTTAGATGTCCTGTAACCTTATCGGTTCATATTGTTGTATATCATTTTTGGTAGCCTTGTCGGCTTGTACATATGGGCGTAGTTGGTGATGTTATACAGATGTGTTTTATCTTTGAACTTATGCTCTTATAGATTATGATGTTTTTGAGTTAGCCGTGTGGTCCACCTAGATATGAATATGAGAAGTATGTTAAGACGTGTTCAGGAGTTAGCTCCAGGTGCCCGTCATGGCCCTCCGATTGGGTCATGACAATTTAGGCGTACGCTCAAAATCTTAAGGACCGTCTGCAGCAGCGGATAGTCGAGCATGAGCATGATAGAGGTCAGAGTAAGAGAGCCAGATCTTCAAGTTTCATTAGTGATCCTAAAGGTAGGCAGAGGCGGAAGTTCTCTAGGCGTTCAGCCTATTCAGTAGCTAGTGCGCCTCCACAGTTTCCAAGACCCAAGTTTGATAGACTTGCTCATTTTGAGCCAGCTCAGAGTTCCAGGGCTTTCACTTCCCAGATAAGGAGTTGTTCTAGTCAGATAAGGCCATCTTTACCGCGATGCAGCCAGTGCAGTAAGTTACATGTTGGGCAGTGCCGTTTGGGTCTAAATGTTTGTTATACTTGTGGTCGGACAGGCCACATTAAGCGAGAGTGGCCTATGAGCAGTGGTGGATGTATAGTTCAGCCGATAGGCTCTACAGCTGGTTCTTCATCATCTGTACGCCCTCCTGGGCAGACTACTCAGACTCCAGCCGGTCGTGGTAGAGGTAGAGGTGGAGCACCCAGTTTGAGCGATCCTCAGAACAACATTTATGCATTAGCTGGTCAACAAGATCTTGAGCCTTCACCTAATGTTGTGACAGGTATACTATCAGTGTCTTCTCATGATGTATATGCATTGATTGATCTAGGTACTACACTATCGTACGTTACTCCTTTCATTGCTAGTCGGTTTAGGGTGAAACCTGAGTCGATCAAACGCTTTGAGGCGTCTACACCTGTTGGTGATCCAAAGAATAGCTAGATGGGTATATAGAGATTGTGTAGTTATAGTTTGTGATTGTCATACTATGGCTGACTTGGTTGAGTTAGATATGATAGATTTTGATGTTATTATAGGCATGGATTGGTTGGTCTCTTGTTATGCTAATGTTGATTGTAGAACGAAGATGGTTCGATTTTAGTTTCCAGGAGAACTAGTTTTGGAGTGGAAGGGTAATACGCATCGCCGAAAGGTAGGTTTATTTCCTATCTCAAAGCAAGGAAGATGATTGCTAAGGGTTGTATTTATCATCTAGTCTGGGTCTAGGATACAAAAGCAAAGCCACCAATTCTTCAGTCTGTTCCAGTAGTTAATGAGTTTCCAGATGTATTTTCGGATGAGCTCCCAGGTCTTCCACCAGATCGAGAGATTGATTTTACCATTGACGCATTACTAGATACTCAACCGATATCCATTCCCCCGTATAGAATGGCGCCTGCTGAGATGAGAGAATTGAAGGAGCAGCTGAAAGTCTTGCTTGAAAAAGGCTTTATCAGGCCTAGGAAATCACCATGGGGGGGCACCAGTGTTATTAGTAAGGAAGAAAGACGGCTCCTTGCAGATGTGTATTGATTATAGGCAGTTGAATAAGGTAACAGTAAAGAACAAGTATCCACTTCCGAGGATTGATGATTTATTTGATCAGCTGCAGGGTGCTAAATTATTTTCAAAGATAGACTTAAGATCAGGATATCATCAGGTAAGAGTTAGAGAGAAAGACATTCCGAAGACAGCCTTCAGAACCAGATAAGGTCACTTTGAGTTTCGTGTAATGTCGTTTCGGTTGACTAATGCACCGGCGGTATTCATGGATTTAATGAACAGTGTATTTAGGACCTTCCTAGATATGTTCATGATTGTGTTTATCGATGATATTCTAGTATACTTCCGATCAGAGGCAGAGCATGCAGATCATTTATGCGTTGTTCTTAAAGTTCTCCAAGATCGGAAGTTATATGCAAAGTTCTCTAAATTTGAGTTCTGGTTGAACTCTGAGACTTTTTTGGGGCATATTATTTCACCTAACGGTATCCGGGTGGATACTGAGGAGATTGAAGCTGTGAAGACTTGGCCGAGACCCACAACACCAATAGAGGTTCGTATTTTTCTGGGTTTGGCAAGTTATTACAGGAGATTCATTGAATTTTTTCTTCTGTTTCTGCACCACTGACGAAGCTAACTTAGAAATGAACTATAGTCAAGTGGATTGATGCTTGTGAGTGCAGTTTTCAGGAGTTGAAGAACTAATTGACTTCAGCTCTAGTTTTAACACTTCCAAAAGGATCGGAGGGCTATGTTATTTATTGTGATGCTTCAAGCATTGGGCTAGGTTGTGTGTTGATGCAGCATGGTAAAGTTATTGCCTACGCTTCAAGGCAGTTGTGGAAGTGCGAGAAGAACTATCCAACACATGATCTAGAGTTAGCCGCGGTGATTCAAGCATTGAAGATGTGGAGCCACTACTTGTATAGTGTTCATGTGGATATTTATACAGACCATAAGTGTCTCCAGTATATTTTCAAGCAGAAGGAGTTGAATTTGCGGTAGAGGCGATGGTTAGAGTTATTAAAAGATTATGATGTTAGCATTTTGTATCATCCTGGCAAGGCGAACATAGTAGCTAGCATTTTGTATCATCCTGGCAAGGCGAACATAGTAGCTCATGCCCTTAGCCGTAAATCCATGGGTAGCTTATCGTGTGTTCAGCTAGAGAAAAAGGAGATTGTCCATAAGCTTCAGCAGTTAGATAGTCTAGGAGTTCGCTTATTTGACTCGGGCGATACGAGAATTACTATTCATGATGCAGCAGTTCCATCTTCGCATAGCTGAGGTGAAGGAGCGCCAGTACGAGGATACCATGTTAGTTTGTTACAGAAATACATCTTCTCAGAAGAAAAATTCACTATTCGAGGTTTCTGCAGGTGGAGTTCTCAAATATCGAGGTAAATTGTGTGTTCCTGATGTTGCAGGATTATGTCGTCAGATTATGGGGGAGACTCATTGTTCCCGTTATTCTATTCATCCGGGGACGATGAAGATGTATCATGATATTAAGGAAGTCTATTGGTGGGATGGAATGAAGAAGGACATAGCAGAGTTCGTGGCCTAGTGTCCTAATTGCCAATAGGTGAAGATTGAACATCAGAAGCCCGGTGGGTTATTGCAAGCTATTGAAATTCCAAAGAGAAAATAGAAGCCAATTAATATGGATTTCATTACAGGCTTGCCTCGTTGTCAGTGTAAGTTTGATTCCATATAGGTGATTGTTGATAGACTTACTAAATCAGCCCATTTTCTGCCAATCAGGACTACATACTCAGTCGACGATTACGCGAAGCTTTATATTAAGGAGATAGTCCGACATCATGGTATTTCGGTCTCTATCATCTCTGATAGGGGTGCACAATTTACTGCTAATTTCTGGAGGTCTTTCCAGAAGGGTTTGGGGACTCAGGTGAGTCTTAGCACAACATTTCACCCCCAGATAGACGGACAGACTGAGCGTACTATCCAGACCCTCTAGGATATGCTACAGGAACGTGTTAGACTTTAGAGGTAGTCATCATCATTTGCCGCTTATTGAGTTTGCGAATAATAATAGTTGTCAGTCCAGTATTCAAATGGCTCCGTATGAGGCTTTATGTTGGCAAAGTGTAGGTCACCCATTGAATGGTTTGAAGTGGGGGAAACTAAGTTAGTAGGACCATATTTGATTCAACAAACAGTTGAAAAGATTTAGCTTATTCAGGATTAATTATTGGCAGCCCAAAGTCGTTAGAAGTCTTGTGCAGATAATCGCTGACGAAACTTAGAATTTCAGGTCAATGACTGGGTATTCCTGAATATATCGTCTATGAAAGGCATTATGAGATTTGGTAAGAACGGTAAACTTAGTCCTTAGCATATTGGACCTTACAGGATTGTACGTAGAGTGGGCTAGGTGGTCTATGAGTTAGATTTGCCTCCAGATTTGGAACCAATCCATCCAGTCTTCCATGTATCGATGCTTCGTAAATATATTGGAATTGTACCTGTTGATGATATTCAGGTTACCAAGCAGCTATCATATAAAGAGGTTCCCATTGCTATCATAGATAGGCAAGTTTGAAGATTGAGCACTAAGGAGACACCATTGTGTTCAGGTGCGTAATGCTTCATTTCTTATGATATTTGGTCATGTGAGGCCATTATTGTTATTGTTTATTGTGGCTCTGTGTGGAGTTGTATATTTTGGGTTGTGGTGACAAGTTGGTAGTACTATAGTTACAGGGGAAACTCTGCCGAAATTTTTATAGAATTCCTGAGAGTTTAACATTTGAGGATGAATGTTTCTAAGGGGGAAGGATGTTACACCTTGTAATTTTGTACATTGAGATTCGTTGGATGTTAGTTGTCCTTGTCGTGGACACCGGAGTTATCTTCAAGGCTATATGAGATTATACATGCCTATCTTATCGTTACGAGGGCTTAAATTCATATTTAGTAAGTTATGGAAGGATTAAAGAACAAGCGAATCAAAGAAAATAAGTTTGTCGAAACTTTGGGAAAACTTCGCAGAATTTTGGACCAGATTTTTGGTCCAACTTGAGAGTGGTATAAATCATAGAATATTTGGAGTTGTGGAATGAATAACTTATGTAAATTCAAGTTCAGCGAGTCTTCTTTCCAATACAACTGACAGAACGAAAATCTGAGAAGCAGGGACATTTCCACGGCCCATTTTCACAGACCATGAAAATGGAAATTTTCATACCGTTAAACGGTGGCAGTGAGGAGGAGCCACAGGACCGATTTCACAGCCACTTTCACGGTCCGTGAAAGCTACCGTGGAATTGAGGCGGTGGAAAATTTTCCCTTTTTATAAATTAAAGGGGCCATGACTTGGGATCATTATTTCACCAAAAAACAGATCCTTATAGACCCCCTAAGCTCTCCCAACCATTTCTAATCATCCTAAGCTAATCCAAGTGAAGATCAAGCTTTAAAAACCCTAAGCTAGTTCATGGAAGGTGGATGTTTTTTCTTTCACTTGGAGTTATGGTGATTAAGTCTTGGAGCAAGTGGTGTGTGGCCAAATATATTCAAGTATAAGATATGTTCTTCATCTTATTACTTATGTTGAGTTGATTTGGAGGTTTAGTAAGTCTTAAAGTGAACGGAATCAAGGTAGAGATATTATAAAGTATTAAGTGGAAGTTGATGGTTATGGATCAGTATTGAAACAGAGTTTTGGATTGATATAAGTTTAATTTGAATGTAATCTTTTGACAATGGTGTTGTTGATGTTGTTGTTGTCGTTTGGGAGTTGTTTTGATGATTGGAGCAAGCAAGTGATATAGGGGAAATGTTGTCCGAATTTCGTTAGCTCGTTTATTAGTCTAGTTTGACCTTATAAGCGTTTCAATGGCTTAAACTTAGTATAAATCACTTTGAATGTAGATTTTCAAGGTCGGGAGGATAGACGTTGAGTGGATAGATAGACGACAAGGTATGTAAGGCTATCCCTTTCTTTTGTTGGCATGATCTTTGTGAATCGAACGTACATGTAATGTTAATCCATAATTGTTCCACTCTTAGAGTTAAGGATCACTCAGTTGATTCATGTTCCACTATGTATCTTCAGAAAGTCTTCCTTCAGATTCAGTATAATTTTTAGAGTTACTTGTACTCCCATCATGTTTTATGCATTTTATTTATATATATATATATATATATATATATATATATATATATATATATATATATATATATATATATATATATACAAACCCAAGATCCCTCGTGCGCTATATGCGCGTATATTATGTATTATATATGTATGGGGTATAGGGAAGGTGACGGCATTATATACGAACTCCTACCCGATCGACTGGTCATATGATGATCCGATGATGATGATGATGATGATGATGATGCCGGCTGATACGATATGATAGGATGCCCACGTAGCCTTAATAGGCGTTATATACGCATATATATATATATATATATATATATATATATATATATATATATATATATATATATATATATATATATATGTATGACCTCATGCATACATGCACAGTATTTATGCATATTATCAGCTCTAAGAGGAAGTTCAGATGCATAGTAATTATGTACATGATTGACTCTCATGAACAGTTTAGACATACAGGTTGCATTCACTTACATTATAGTTTATTATGTCTCACTTATGTTACTCTCATGCGTTACATACCCAGTACTTTATCCGTACTGACGTCTTTTTGTTTGTGGATGCTACGTTCATAACTGTAGCTAGACAGGGAGACGGTACAGATTCTTAGGCTGCCATTTCAGCGTTAGTACAAGAGCACCCCACTTGTTTCGGAGTTGCGGTTCAACATGGTATGATTCTTTTATGTATATATATATGGGCATGGCGGGGTTCTGTCCTGTACTTTTTACGTTATGCACTCCATGTAGAGGCTCGTAGACAGATATGCACAGTTAGAGGTTCTATGACCATCTCGGTCCATACTTGTTGTGTCATCATCTTTTGATAGCCTTGTTGGCTTGTGTACTTAAGATCATTTTGATCATTTTGATGACGTATATATATATATGGCTTTTGGACTTGTACCCTTTACAGATTATGACATTTATGAGCTAGCTTTATGGCCTACTCATATATGACTATGAGATGTACGTTTTGAGGTGCTCGGTATGTTAGCTCCGGGTGCCCATCATGGCCCTCGGGTTGGGTGGTGACAACTGATTTCTTGGGAGATCCTTTTATCTCTTTTAAGATAAAGATGAAAAGTTTGAAAATTTCTCTATACAAATGGAGTAGGGAGACTTTTGGTGACTTATTCAAACAGTTAACTATCAGAGAAGATATAGTCAAAATTAAGGAGCAGCTTTTTGCAGAGGATCATTCAGAAGAAAATAGAATGGTATTACAAAGGGCACGGGCTGAATTTAAAAAATACCTTCATTTTGAGGAGGAATTTTGGAGACAAAAAGCTGGGATACTGTTATATCCCTTATTTTGCACGTTGGAATATTTTAAGTTGGTTGCGACGATGTTATATCCCGTGTTTTTGCGCATTTGAAAAATTTGGAATAATCTTGCCTTGTGAGAAATAAGTCTATGTTTTATTTTATTTAACATATGTGTGATATTCGTGAAAAATATTGATGCGAAAATACGGAGGAAGGTCAAGGGCAAAATTGGAATTTCGGGAATTAGTTTCGGGAATTACAAATGTGATCCATGAATCATTGGGCTAAAAAAAAAAGAGAAATTGAAGCCCAAGTGAGGGGGGTGGCTGGCCATAGGCCATGGCCCAAACCCATTTAAATGATCATGTGATTAAGCATGTGACCAACTAATATAAGGAGAGATGATGTTCAAGAAAATTCAAGAAGCAAGGAAAAAAAAACTTGAAGAGCACCACAAGAGGCCATTCGGCCAAGCATGAGAAAGAAAGAAAGAAAAAAAAATTCTAAGTCTTTCAATCATGATTCAAAAATCTTGTTCTTCTTGAATTCTTAACAAGTCCAAGATGCCCTTCGACGTGGTATAATTAGTTAAGCGAGAGAACAACGTTTGCGGCAAGTTGAAATTTGAAGAAAAAGGTAAGATTTCTATTCTTTTATGTTATGGAAGAGGTATATGTTATAATGATTAGAATTGAATGAAGATTATGGAATTGTGGTGTGTGTGTGCATGGCCGTGTGTGTGTGTGAAGGGGTGTGTGGCCGTGTGGTATGTATGATGTAGGAAGAGAATGAAATGAAATTCATTTAGGTTTCTAGTTGTGTCGTTATGACATTGATGACGTAAATAAAGGTTTAACGATTTAAGTTGGCATTGGAATTGGTAGTATGTTGTTATGGGAAATTATGTGATTTTTTATATAATTTTTATGTAATTATGAAAGTTAGATTCTAAATGTGAATTATGGTTGTTGTTGATGGATTTGGGAGATGAAAATGTGTTATGAACATTTATGTCGAAGAATGGAGGTTTTGAATGAATTATGATTTCGGTGGGATTCTTGGATATTTTGCAAATATTTTGTATAATGGTATGGAATACTTCCGAGTTGTGTTGGAATGATTTTGATTAGTAAATGAATATGGAAATGTTGATATTAGCTTGGAATTGTGAAGTTGGAATGGAAGTTATTGCGCTATGTAGAAAAGAAAACTATTAATGCTAGAATGAGTTTAAATTGATTCTTAACGGCTATTATTGTGCTTATTGGTATTGTTGATGTGGTTGTTGATAAATTTGGCCGAGTTAAATCTCGGATGTTGAATTTATAGGAAATGCTTTTGCCGCAATTTCGGTAGACAAATATGGATTTAAGTTTGAATTCATAAAAGCTTGAAACTTATATTTGGCAACTATGTCCAATTGTAGATTTTGAAGCAAACGGGATTTGAGTTTGGGCGAGCGTAAGAAGTGAAAAAGGTATGTAAAGCTATCCGTTTTCTTCTTTTGGCATGTCCTAAACATACTAGGTTGAGATTTGAGCCTCGGGGCAACTTTGTTCATCGAAAATCCGAGTCTGATTTTAGGTACTATTCATTCAATGCAATTGAATTAAAATTCTTATGTTTGGTTGGAAAACTATTCGAACATCCGTAATTTTTCCCAAATGTGATAGAATCGTTTTGAAACTTACATGGATGACTCCATAGAGTCTAATGTTCGTGATTTATGTCCGCCACCTCGACTTGACCCGGGGTGGCCCACTAGTCCCGAGACCTCCTTTGTTTGTTTTACTTAATCCGTCTAGGTATGATGTAAAGGGGGAACCTTTGCCCATGAATTTAAGGCTCCGTTTGATTTACTCCATAAGTTATTTGAGAGCTCCTTAATGTGAATGATACTAAATTTTTAGGAAACAACTTATGAAGTATTTTTCGAAAGTTTGTGAATCTAAAGGCCCACATCTTTTGTATACTAATTCCGACAGACTCGATACTTACTTTGAGCCTTTTGATCCTATTGTATATGTACATGTATTTATTTGTCGAGTCTTGGAATTTAATGGTGTATATGCATATGGTTTTCGCACTACTCTGCTCGTGCCTATTACTATGATATCGTTCGCCGGTTCCCGGGCCGGTTTGTGATCGTGCGCACTATGATAAATTCGGCAGTATGCTGTGCTACGGTTCCCGAGACCTCGCCATAGGGCCGGGTTCCGCTTATGGAGTTATGCTGTGATATGTCCTATGATATGTTTGATGATATGGTTGATGATACGATATGTGTGTTCGGGGTGTACGGAGATTTGAAACCTTCTGGAGTATGCTGTGTGTGGCACCAGCGTCGGAGTGGTGACCACGTTCCTGAGCCTTATGCATGA
Source organism: Lycium ferocissimum (assembly GCF_029784015.1). Lineage (NCBI taxonomy): Eukaryota > Viridiplantae > Streptophyta > Magnoliopsida > Solanales > Solanaceae > Lycium > Lycium ferocissimum. The sequence continues at coordinate 35,855 of NW_026721886.1, read as the reverse complement.
TCTCTGTTTGCATTATGTACATATGTCTTCAGTACAGGTTTGGTATATATGTTGATCCGGTATTTTCGCTCTGTACCTTTCACTTCAGTTATGGTTTGGATTTCGATTTTTATGCCTTACATACTCGACATCCTTCGTGCGACCCCCTTTCTTCGGGGGGCGCGTTTCATGCCCGCAGGTACAGAGGTTCGTGATCTGCCAGTGTAGGCCACACATTCTGCTATTACAGAGTGCTCCTTTCGATTCGGAGCCCAGATATTGGTACATATCTTTTGTGATGTATACGCTTATGCATATTTGATTATTTGGGGTACGGCGGGGCCCTGTCCCGTCATATGTTCTGTTTCGATTTGTAGAGGCCTGTAGTCATATATGTGGGTCATGGGTCATGTGTGTGTTCGTTTGTTTATGATTTGTGTCTTACTGCGGTCCCGTTCGCTACTATGGCCAAAACGGCCCATTTGTTTGGATACGTATATATATCTGGCGATGTGTATTCCGCCAATCTATCAGATTTGGATGCGGCCTAAATGGCCCGTATGTTTGTATATGTGCCTATATTCGGCGACGTGCATTCCGCCGCCTCTTTTGGCTTTGATATGATATTTGTGTGCACGCGACCGCTTAAGATAATATTTGTTTCCAGTTCTGTTTAAAACAATGAGTATGAAATCTGAGTTGAGCTATAATATGACGTTCTGGTATGTATGTCTGTTGGGTGTCCAAGTAGGGCACCAGTTGCGGCCCACGGGGCTGGGTCGTGACAGACGAATTATGGACAAGACTTTTAATTTTCGGTTTTGTTGATTTTTGTTTTAATGCACAAGTTGCATACTCATCTTTTTATTGGCATGGAATGTTAAGGGTAAAATTGGAATAAGAAAAATCTGGGGTCAAAAGTGAATTATGAAAAGTTAAGCATTTTATGAGAATTTGAGGCTAGAAGTGAAAATTTGAAAATTTGACATTTCATGAAAATTGCCATATGTGGCCATGTGTTGGATGTGGGCCATAGCCCACATGTGATAATTATATATGGTGAGATAAGATGACAATTTAGTCATCTTCATCATTTTAACGCCTAGAAAAAATCAAGAAGCTTGGAGAAAAAGGGCATGGAGACTCACGGCCAAGGAGAGAAAAATGGAGGTCTAAAAATTGACCATGGAAAATTATTTTCTTCTAGGTTTTCCACTATTTGGAGGGTCCTAAACAACATGGAGTGATTGTTGGAGCAAGCAAAGCCTTTGTTTTTGCAATTCATGACTTTAGCCAATGAAGAACAAAGTGGAAAAGGGTGAGTTTAATCTTGTTTTTATATGTTATGGATGATTTGTGCATGTTGTAGTGTGTGAAAATGAATGAAATTCATGGAAATATGGATGTTAAAGTGAGGCCGTGTGTGTGGGTGCTAGGCCGTGTGTGTGTTATATTGTGTAGGAGTGATGAATTAATTGTATGTAGCATGTTTGAGTGTTGTTATAGTGTGTGGAAATGGATGGAAATCATGGAAACTTTGTGTGTGAATGTTGGTCGTATAGGGGCTGTTTTTGGTAAGTTATGGCGAATTGATTTTACTTAGTATTTTGGTTGTTGTTGTCATGGATTATGTGATGAGAATGAAGGTATTGAATGATTCGAGTTGAAGTTGTAATTGTTGTGTTGTGGCCGTGTATGTGTGGTGTAAGGTAGAAGTGAAGAACTAATTTCATTTGGTATGTTTAGGATGTTGTGTTGTAGATTCTATGTTGTAAAATGAAGGCTTAATGGTTCAAAGTGAAGTTGAAATCATGTGGGCTGTTTTGGAACCTAATGTGATCTTAATATGGTTTCTTGTATTTTTTGAGATTAATGTTGTTAAAGTATGGATTGTTAGTATGGTTTATGAATTTGGAAGAAAAGAAATGTATTGTTGTTGTTCTTATGGCATTTGGAAGTTTCGGGTTTCATTATGTAGTGAATGGGCTGATTTGGCTATTTTGTAGATTGTTGGAAGCATTCTTGAATCTTGTTTAAATGGTTTGGATTAGTACTTGAACGTATGAACATTGATGTTGGCTTGATCGTATGCGGTTGATTTGAATGAAAGTGGAATATCGTCGAATTGTATAAGAAAGAGTTATTAATGTTAGAATGCGTTTGGAATTACTTATGGATATTGTTATTATGATTGTTGGTATGGTTGTTGTTGATATTGGCGAGTTGAATTCTCGGGGTGTTGAATTTATAGGGAAGTCTTTGCCCAAATTTACGTAAATAGAGTGCGAGCTTAAAATGGGATTCCGAGGTGCCTATGACTAATGTTTGGTGTCTAATGACGTGTTGTAGATTTTGAGAAGCCAAGACTTGAGTTTGGATTAGCTTAGGAAGCAACCAAGGTATGTAAAGCTTACCTTTCCTTCTTTTGGCATGTCTTAGATATGGCTAAGTTATGATACGCTACGAGCCTTGGGGGTAATTCTATTCCAAAAATCCGAATATGTTTATGATTCAGATTTGCTTCTTGATGTTGGCATCCTTAGTGTGGTCAAGCTATAGACTGTATGTCTTCGATATGATTGGATTTGAAATACTATGTAAACGGTTTGTTCCGAAAAGATTTTATGTCTACAAACGTCCGTAACTTTTACAGACAGAACCGGATGGCTTTGATAAGCTCGTAAATGATTCTTATTTGTTTCTTGACATTTGTATTCATAACGTAGTCGAATTATGGTCCCTATGTCTTTTGTATGACTAAGTTTCAAAAGTTGTCTAAAAATTTTGTTTTTAAAAAGAGTTTTGCTCCTAAATGGTTCCGAAAACTACGAACGGCCGTAACTTTCATAACGTATAATGACTATGGTCTCGGATTGTTGTGAAACGTTCGTGGAGGTCTCTATAACGTATAATGACTATGATTTTCATAAATGGGCCCGGATTTGGGTTAACGCTCGCCCGTGGGTCTCGCGACTTTCTACGTCTGGTTCTAATGACCTATTTTCGAAAGAACTTAATATGACTACCTTTCCGACCCCCGAATATGATTATATGATTATATATTTATCTGTTGAGTCCGAAATGACATTTCGTATACTTATGATGCCGATACGTACCTATGATTTCTGAAGTTCGGTTTGAAATGTTCTCGAGTGGTATTCGGAAGAAAATCTGATTTGACTATTGTTTCGATTTTGAACTAACAGTTCGTTTTGATTGTCCTATTGGGTCTTTGTAAGTGTTTTGCATTGCATGTGATTTCCCACGATTCTGGTCGTGCATTATGTTTTTGCATCCTTCGCCGAGTCCCGGGCCGGTATGTTATCGTGCGCACTATGTTATATTTCGAAGTATGTGATATGCGATATTGACCGCTGGACTTTTGACCGCGGTATTTGATATGTGATATTGCCCGCTGGACATTTGACCGCGGGCTGCGACATTGACCGCTGGACTTTTGACCACGGTATGTCAGGTTTCGGAGACATGAAATCTTGAGGAGTATGATGTGTTATGGCGCCCGAGACAGGAGGGGCGACCATGTTCTGTCCGCCGGGTCCCATTGTGGACCGTATGTGTTATGTGTTATGGTATGCGATGATTTGATGATATGATAATCTGATATGATATGATAGGCGATGATATGATGTGATATAGGATTATTATGTTATATATGGATCGGGCCGTACGTTCCTCGGCATTATTATACTATTTATGGATCGGGCCGTACGTTCCTCGGCATTCGGTTAATGTCAGCTCATATGATATGTTTGATTTTCAGTATATGCGAGACAGAAATGTTTTTCAAAAAGAACGAAGCATTTTGACATTCTGATTATCCTATTTGTCTTCTGAACCCCTTATGTATGATTTGTATGTCAGATGTAAGTACTTTGGTATTCGGGTTATTATGCTCACTTTACGTACTCGACTTCGGTTATGATTTCGCTTTTCGTATTTTCGGCTTTGCATACTCGGTACATATTCCCGTGCCGACCCCGCTTTTCTTCGGGGGGCTACGTTTCATGCCGTGCGGTACGCACGAGATGAGTAGATGATGGTAGCGAGAAGATGTTCCGAGGCCGGATTGGCGAGCTCCATTCCCTCCGGAGCGCTGCCGAGTCAGAGTACTTTTGTATGGTATCTGGGATTATGGTAGAGACTTTGCAGACAGTGTCGTGTGTGTGATATGTCAGTCTTGTAAGCGGCTATGTAAGCCGATGTATTGTTATGCATTATGTTACGAACTTCATATGTTTACAGATTTCATACGATGCTAGTTTTATTTGATTTGATAAGGATGAAAGGCATGTTTGTTTTCGGAAAAAAAAAAAGATTTTCATTATGTGCTTATGTCATGTTTGCGGGCCCAGTATGATTATGAGTATTACGAAAGTTAGCAGGTTCGCTCGGCCCTAGGTAAGGGTCGGGTGCCCATCACACCCTATCGTATTAAGGGTGTGACAGATACAGTGGCATTCAGAAGGAGATAGAAACAATAGATATTTTCATAGCCTTGTGAAAGGAAGAAGGAAGAGGCTTCAACTCACTAGAATTCAGAATGCAAAAGGAGAGTGGTTGGAGAAAATTGATCAGATTGCTGCAGAAGCTATTGATTTATATCAAAATCAGTACGTGTGCCGACGAGGTCGCCACTAAATAATATCATAAGTTAGTAGGCCCATTTAACAAAACATAATTCTCACGACCAATACCAACACACTACACAGGGTCTACGAGCCTCTAAGAGCAGAAAATATCATCATCATAAAAGGTAAGAGCAAAAAATATCATCATCATAAAAGGTCAGGACTACACGTCCACCGGCCTATCCAAAAGCATATACAGTAACCATTGCAGTCATAATCATCTACCAAAACAGGCAAGTCCGAATGAATGGCACTTGCTGACCCACTGACGATGCTCCTATCACGGCGCGTCTTTAGTAAACCTGTCCTAACCTACGATACGAGATGCAAGTCTCAAAATGGAATAGTCAGTATGAAAAATATGTACTGAGTATGTAAGGCAGGATGAAATGCGGTAATGAAACAAGACAGTCCAGAAGATATAAAAATGAAAGTCATAATCCGAAGACAATCAATATGCAATGAATGATAAAAACCATTTGTCATATGCAATGTGTATATATATATATATATATATATATATATAATGTACCTAGCCCTAGTGGGACTCGGTGAGATATCGTACCCGGCCCTTTCGGGACTCGGTAAATAAGCATCATCATCATCATATCCTCCCGCATCCGGGGAAACTTCATATCATCATCATCATAATGTACCCGGCCCTTTTCGGGACTCGATAAACATACCCAACCGATCAGTGGTTGCACATCTACATGCCGCACCCAGCAGGCTATAGCGCGGCTCGATAAGTAAAATAGTGCAAATAGAGTATATATATAAATGCATGCCGAGTTCAAGAAATAGACATGGGCCTTTCAGAGTGACATAAGGTCGTGACCTCCGAATTAGTTATGGAATGTATATTGAGGCCAAACGAACAATCAATAATAGTTATGATATCAATAAACGAGCATAAGGATTGTACGTGACATTTTATGGAATTTAACAAGGGTCAAGGAAGACGCACTAATGGACTTTTAGTCATAATCAATAAGATCTTTTAGAGAAAATTGTATAAAATATACTTTGCCATAAAATCGGTAAATCTCGTAAAACATGGCTTTTTCTCAAAATTCAGCTTTTTTATAAAAATGTATCCTTTCTTTGTAAAACTTCGGAAGGTTCGAATGGAGGAGCATGCATGCTAAATAGCTCTAAGACTCATGCCAAGGAAATGAGGATAGCTAAACCTTACATACCTATCTCTGCTGTCTTGCTAACCTAACTCGCTCCCTTAATCCACTGCTCAACCTTTCTTTCCGAAACCTATATCAACAAATAATTTCCTTAGTCAATTCCATAGATTCCGTAGATTTAACATAATTAAATCTTGTAGTCTTGAGGAATTCGTGCTACGAAAAATTCGGCAGCACTTCCTCTGTTTTTGTTACATTCCGGTATATGTCAGATAGTCGTAATATCAATAATGACGACAACAACAAAAACAACCAAACCTAGTTTTTAGAATCCAATAAAGGGCTTAACTTGTAATTTCGGTAAAACAAACAGTAACCCATTTAGCATAATTCAATACCCAATTCACTCAATTCGTCACATACCCAAATAGATAATTCCACCCTTTACCTCAATTTGACCACATATGCGATGATTAACGAATACAACTTCGAATTAACGAAACCTATGATTATAAAGATAGGATTCTTACTTTCCTAAGCTTGTATGACATCTTTAATAACTTAAACTTCAGAATTCCACCATCTCTCGCTTTGCTCACCATTTATTTCGACACCACAATGTGAATACAAACTTTACGAGCCTCAATTCGATGTTAATCTCCCAAACCCGAGCCTAATTTAATGTATGAACCCCTACATTTGCTAAGTTTTGGTGTAAGGATATTGGATGAATGTTGTGGGAGGTTCTAGAGACGTGTGGAAATGAGAAATGGTGAAAAATAAGGTGATTTAGGTGACTTAAGGGGGTATATATAGTAGTCCAAATTGGGTTTGGGCTGATGGGCCGAAATTAGTGGGCTTTTAAGTGGTTTCTAGAATTTCTGCGTAGGTTCACGGGCTTCTGGAAGTCCGTTTTAAAATGCTCATAACTTCCTACTCTAATGTTGTATTGACAAACGGTTTGTTGCATTGGAAACTAGACTCGACGAACTTTATTTTAGGCTTTTGAATCACCTCAAAACTCCTTTTATGATAAAAGTTACACTCCCATCTAGTTGGACCAAAACTTGCTTCCGAAATTTCACCAACTTCTTCCAAAGTCCCATTAACTTTGTTTTCTTCTATCTGCTTGATCTCGGAACCTTTCAAAACTTTCCATACATGATATTTATCATTAATTATACTTGATAAAGGTTATGTCTCTTGGTTCCAAGGTTACCCTTGCCGGTCGCGACTTACGAGATTATAATTCACCCTTTACTTCATTGTTTCGTGCTTCTCATGGCTTGTACCTTTCAAAATTTCACCAGACATCTCCGATACTCCATTAATACGGTGAAATACGTGGTGCGCTCATGCTCCAATAGGGCGGGGTGTAACATTCTCCCCCCCTTAAGAACATTCGTCCTCAAATGTTAAAAGTCGAAGGCTTTCCTCACTTGTCCGGTCCATTCTCCCAGAATTCCGATATCATTCTACGGGGCAGAAGCTATATTAGACTTAAGCGTGCTTGTATACACTAACACTTCTCCTGAAGGCTTCCTCAACCGATTATCTCTCTAGATCCTCCTTTCATTACTCTTTACATCCTACGTCTTCTCCTCTAGCTCCTACCTTCCGACCAGCTATAACCACTGAGTTTACTTTATTGTCTGGAGTGGATGGCCGCAAGTACCTTTGGCTGTCCTGAACCAACCTTTCTTTCTCTATCCTCATAAACACCTCCTTTGTCACTTTTGTCCTTCCTGATTTGCTTGGATCTGTCATGCACATCGCATGTTGTGCGGTGCATACATGTACTTCCATAAGCCCTTGAAAGTATGGGGTCCTCTCTTATTATGGTCCGTCGTACTATGGCATATTGTTGATAGTGTCCGTATTTGCTTCGCCTATCCCCAAACATATGTTCTTGTCTTCATTGCCACCCAATTTATCTTTGTGAGCAAGAGCTTTATAGCTCGACGCTTTATCTTCCATATACTAACTCTTGTTTTTCTTTTTGTTGATTCACTATGGGGTACCGCTGTATACTTGAACCTGACGTCCTTCTTATCTTCGTCTTCTGAACTTGTATTTAGTTTTCGCTAATTCCTCTATCTATCTTGTTGATAATCTGCCTCCAAGAGTACCTTTCTGTCACACCCCAACTTTTGATAGGGCATGACGGGAACCCGACCCTTACTTAGGGCCGAGCGAACCCGCTGATCCTCGTGATACTCATAATCTCACTGGACTCGTAAATCATGAAATGAATGCATAATGTAAGCTTTTCAAAAAAAAAAACATGCTTTTCGTCCTTCTCAAATCAAGTAAAATCTGTAATCATATGAAATTTGTAACATAATGCATAATGATACATCGGCTTACAGAGCCGCTTACAAGACTGACATGTTATACACGTGACTCTGTCTGCAAAGTCTCTAACATAATCAAGATACCATAACATAGATACTCTGACTCGGCAGCACTCCGGGAGGAAATGGAGCTCGCCAATCCAGCTGGAACATCTTCTACTAATATCCTCGACTCATCTGTATACACCTGCGTGGCATGAAACGCAGCCCCCGAAGAAAGGGGGTCAGTACGAAATATGTACTGAGTATATAAAGCATGAAATACAGAAAACGGGATCATAACCGAAGTAAGAAGTACAGAAAGTGAGCATAAAAACCAGAATACCAAAATGCTTGCATTTGAAACACAAATCATGCATAAGAAGTACAGAAAACAAGTATAATAACCGGAATGCCAAAATGCTTACCATTGAAATACAAATCATGCATATTAATAGTAGAAAACATATCCGGCCCATTATAGGGCTCGGTGAACATGGTCGCCACCCCGTCATTGGCGCCATAACACATCATACTCCAGAACACAGCATACTCCGTAACACATCATACTCCAGAACACAGCATACTCCGTAACACATCATACTCCAGCACACAGCATACTTCGTATCACAGCATACTTCGTATCACAGCATACTTCGTATCACATATAACGTGTCCCGGCCCTCTAATGAGGGACTCGGTGAAAGATATAATAACAGAATGGACAAACAGAGTAATGAGTAATTATATGCATATAAATCATGTTTTGTGACTCGATAGGTAAGTAAGTAATCAACGCTCGAGGGTTAAGAAGATAGTCACGTTAAGTTCTTTCAAAATGTCATTAGGACTATATAAGGAAGGTCTCGGAGATCATAGACATGTTTCAAACCAATCCGAGCCCGCTTGTGAAAGTTACGGACATTACTCGTTATAGGACCCTCTACGAACGTATCAAAGCGATCCGAGCCCATTTATGAAAGTTAGGGACATTATTCAACATGGAATCCTTTGGACACGAACTCTTTATGCAACATTTATTATTCAAACATATAAAAGACTCGAGGGAAATAGCTCGGTTATATTAAGAATGCGAGTATCAAGAAGTGAATAAGAATCATAGACATGCTCGGATCTTGTGAATAGAGTTACCCCGAGGCTCGTATCGTATCTTACTTACTTCTAAGACATGCCAAAAGAAAGAAAGGGTAAGCTTTACATACCTGTTCCACCTCTTATTAGTTACGCTTATTCGTCCAAGCTCGTAAGTCTACACTTAAAAGGATTCACACTAACGTTAGACTCTTTATTGCACACTTGTTCCAAATTTCAAATCAAACTACTCTATATTCTGCCTAAAATCGGGCAGCATCTCCCCTATTTATATGCCTAGCCCAAAATTACAATTCAGCAACCAATCAGCAACAACAATAATACCAACATCAACAACACTATTATTCATACCAACATATTCCATAAACATCCCACACGACGTTTTTCAACATACAACAATATGCACTTTCTTCCATCCCAATCAAAGAGTATAATCTCATCAACACGCCAACAATGTTAGATATCATTTTTGTATGCATAAATCAGTCCATCCAAATGGCCACAACACGTTCAAAACAGTCCATAAACACAACAACTACAACACAACACTCTATGACCTTTTCTCCATAACTAGTTTCATTTTTAAGGCTTGCTAGACCTTCAAATAAACTCAACATAAAAGATGGGATAAATAACATACCTTATACTTGAAAAAAAACTCAGCCACATCAACCTTTTCCAACACCAAGCTTAAGTAGAAGCAAGAACAATCACCTTTCACGGACTAGTTTGGCGTAATCTTGTCAAATTCTTGATTTATCGGACTATAATGCTTGGGGGAGGTGTAGAGAATTTTCTAGGAGCCTTTGGAATGTTGTTATGCTGAAAAAATGGGGTTTATGGGGTATTTATACCCCTCCTAGGTCGGTTTCACCGACCTTCTCACGTGGGGCCCGCGGAGCCATTTGACAGCTTAGGGTCTTGCTCTTAAAATGGCCATAACTCTTGATTCTGACATTGTGTGAGGGACCACGACCTATGGTCGAAAATATATTTCAATTATCTAAAACTTTCATTCTCGGTGTTTTTCCAAATTCCAAACTTATAATGCCGTTTTTGCCCCTCCAAGTCAACTCATCCGAAAACATTTCCTTAAATCGTCCTTTTGGAGGGCTTATGTCCATATTTTGCTTATGGGTCCTTCTTATGACTTTCTCAACTTTCCATGTACTAATTGTATCACTTATAATATATCCTTTACAAAATCCCGACATGTGGGCCCCACCTTAACTCATGGTTTCGAGGGCTATCATCGAGTGATCATGTTAACCGATTTACTCCATACACTCTCCAAATGTCATATATATGTTCTTATGCTCAGATAACATAATCTTCATCCATAATCCTTGTGTAACTCTGCTCTCCCCTGAGCTCATACTAAGCCGTCCATAGTCTTGATAACGCGAAATTTTTCAAGGTGTAACACTTTCCTTCCTTGTCGCACCCTTGCGCATAGATGAAAAATGATGATGATCAATAGACTTACTCGGTTATCCTCAGAGTCTTCCCCGGCCTTCCTTTGTCCTTATTTTTACCTTTTAACCCTTTATTACTCCCTGTTGTCAATGAGTTATTATGGTACGGGGTACTCTTCCCTTGGTGCATTTGCCTCCTGGCTGCCTTCGGAGTCCTCAGGACTATCCTTGATTCCTGCAATAACGTTCCCAACTTTCATACCTTTACATCAATCTTGCGTCTTTACTCGAAAAGTTTCTTCCCTCGTCCTTTATCTAATATCTTCCTTAGGGGGTGCCGATTAGGGGGTGCCGACAACGCTTGGCTTGCTCTTGGTGACAAAGTTACGATATGCTCCTTGGATCTGGCTAATACTTGGGAAATTTTGTTTCTGGCTCTTCCAGTCCTTTGGCCGCTGATGGTATCTACTTGTTGTCGTCCTCGTCTTAAGCCCTTTTCGCATTAATCATCCTTCGTGTGACATCTTTTTAATGGTCGTAAGTTTTACGCTTGCCCCATTTCTTGTGGTTATGGGCTTCGACTTAGTGCCTGTCTTACTCTGATGTCTCAATCTTTAGTTATTTTGTCATTGCCCGCTTCCCCTTATCTAATCATTGGTCCTTACCATACTATTCCTCGAGTAAGCTCAATTCTCAGGCCATGGGGTTACTTGGGTTTTTGGGGGTGAATTCCATTGCTGTCCTGGCTGTCCTACTATCACTGCTCTTGACAACCATTAGTCGTACTCCTGTTGTCTTATACCTTACTCATCCTTGCTTATCTTGGAATTCGGTAATCTGTACAGTAGCTTATACCTGCGTCCATGGTCATTTACAGGGCACATTGCAGTCGCATCATACCCGTCTCCGGTATCTTCTGCTTACGCTGTTTCTGGATTGCGTCTTTATCTCTTAATTACGGGAGATACCTCTCCACCTTTTGACGATGTCTAGGTCCTTTCCTGATATCCGTTGCACTTCCATTATCCATATTGCGTCTCTTCTGAGTGGTTACCTTACCTTTATATTCTTCCTTTCTTATTCTTCTCTCCCCCCCCCCCCCCTTATAGGGGTGTCCTTACCTTTCCTTACTAATCCATACTTGAATTCCACCAGCTAACCAAAACTACATATGTGGCTTACCCTCGCATAGGGAGCTCATTACCTGCTGCACTTAGCTTGTCCTTTGCTCCGTGGCGACTGACCGACATACCACTAATCAAGTCCTAGTCGACGGGTGGGATACTATTACACCTCAAAAAAAATTTCGTTGTTGCGCAGTGAATAGACTAGCGAAGAGTATGAAGCATATGCTATTTCGATAAGTAAGAAATAGAATTTGATGACCTCAAGTAAGATTTCAAAAACATTCGATGTTAGACGAGAAAGATTGCCAAGAGAAGGCAAGGCTTACGATAAGCATCGGAAAGAATTTATGAGTAACGAGTTAATGGTGACTTAAAGATATTTCGGGGAAGAGTTATAACATCCCTTAGATTGGTATTAAGGTGTTAGACAAGTGCCAAGAAGGTTCCATAAGGATTGGAGATCAAACGAGTCGACGAGAACAAGATCGGAACCACTGGACATTATACGGCCGACATGCGGCGTATAAAATATACGGACCGTATGTCTAGCCGTAGGTTCAGCCCAGAATGGCATACCTCACTGGACCAAACATACGGTCTAGCCATACGGCCAGTGAAAAATATACGGACCGTATGTTGGTCCGTATGTTCTGGTCGGGATAGATTTATGTATTTAATAAGGGATCCAAGTTTCATTTATTTCATTTCACCTTTCACTCCCCTTCTCTCTAAAACATCTCTCCACATTTCTCCCATAAGTTTTCAAGAGAAATAGTGTTCAACTTCATCAAATCAAGTGAATCAAGCATAAGAAACCCATTAAAGTTTATCCAAAGCAAGAATCCAAGAGAATGAGAAATTAGGGTTTTACTCAAGTAAGGTGTTTGAACTCAAGGTTCATTCCTACACCTTATAAGGCAAGTTTTATGATGTTTACATGTTATTTGAAGTATTTGAAAGTTGAAACACTTGGATTATACAAGGAAATAGGAAATGGGTCATGAATGTGAGAATAGAGTCACTTTTGGAGTAAATGTTTGGAATGAGTCATGATTCTTGATGCATTATGAATATGATCATGTTATAAATGATATTGAGAACATGGAATAGACCTTGTATATGAATGAACGTAATCGTACGATATGACCGTGAATGTGGATGATTGGAAGTGAATTGAAAAGCAAGGGTAATGTAGTTGAATAAAAGCCATTGTGATGATATTGTGAATGTTATTATTGATGTTTGGGAGTTGATATATGATGTGGAGGAAGTCATATAAATAAAGGAGATGTTGTCCGATTTCCTCTAGAATTAGTCATGAATGCTAAGCTATCCATTCTCTCATGTTAGTATAACTCTAATGAAGGTAAAAACGTGAGCATTGAAGAAGCACGTACCGGTGATAGAATAGTTGCACGAAAAAGTATGTAAGGCTAACCCTTCTTTCATAAGGCATGGTTCTTGGGTCAAATATTTATCCCTCTGTGAGCCTATGATATTCCTCAATGATCCTGTCTCAAAATGCTACAAGGCTTATGAGGCTCGATATGATACGACTGTACTAAGTTTATTATGCGACGAGTAATCCTCTAAGGATAGAATGTACTGAATGACGATAGTAAAGAAAGTTAAATTTAAATTATGAGCTTATATGTACATGTGCCCATGAGTGGCTATTGTGAACCCCGAGCTTATATGGCCGGGTAGAATATAGTGAATATGTATGCATATCTATATATGACGATACGCGCGCACCATTGCAGTTGGGTACGGATAACACTGAGCCTTGGTAGGGCCAAGTATGTATGACACTGAGCCTTGGTAGGGCCAGGTATGTGAAACACCGAACCTTCGTGGTCGGGTATGCTATATAAATGTTATGTGTACGATATCAAAATGAGTACGAATATGCTATGTATATGACATCAATATGAGTACGAATATGTTAAGAATATGTAAATGCCAAGTAAAGGCTATGTGTATGCAATGTATATGATATGAACATGAGTATAAAGGGAAATATGAATACATATACGAATATGGATACGAAAGGTTAATGAGTACGGATATGGATGTATGTACGCGAGTACGCAATAGAAATGGAACGTCCCTATGGAGAGCAAGTAAGTGCTATGAAAATGATGCTATTATCTCCCATCCTATGTTATTTCATATGTTGACTATTATGCTTTCATATTGATATTGATCATGCTTTATATACTCAGTGCATTATTCGTACTGACGTCCTTTTATTTATGGACGCTGCTTCATGCCCGCAGGTGGCCAGGGAGACAGACTTGATCCATAGCTATATTTTCTCAAGGACTACATAGCGGAGCTCCACTTCATTCGGAGCTACAGCTTTTGGTATAGATTTTTTTGTGTACATATTTATGGGCACGGCGGGGTCCTGTCCCGCCCATATGTTATGATATGACGTACCCTTCTTAGAGGCTCGTAGACATGTGTATATGGTTAGACATGTTTGGCCTCGTCGGCCTATACTTTGGGCTATTATTTTGATAGCCTTGTCGTCTTATGTACATTTATATGGGCATAGTTGTTAATAATGATATAGATGTGTTGTTGCCCAATGAGACTAGAATGATGATGAATGAAAAGCATGATTTAGTTATGTGGCTCACCTAGATGAGATGTCAAAGTATGTTAAGGGGTGCCCGGGTGGGCTAGCACCGGGTGCTCGTCGCGGCCCTCCGGTTGGGTCGCGACATAAAGTGGTATCGAGCCGGTTCGGTCCTAGGGTGTGTCTGCGAGCCATGTCTAGTAGAGTCTTGGTTATGGGTGTGTTGTGCGCCACACTTATAAACAAGAAGCGGGCATTTTAGGAATGAATGACCTTCTTTCTTCATAGCAAGCAATCGTGCGATAGAGCTATGATATAAGAATTTCTTGTTTCTTAACCGTGTGTTGTGTATTTCAGAAATTCCTGTAAAGAGAAAGGTTACAGCAGCCCAAAAGGGCAAGGCGGTGGCAGAAAAGCGGGCTGAAAGAGCACCGCCACTGGTAGTAGAAGAAAGTGAGTCCCAAAGTGCGGCTCAATCTCAGTCCTTCCGTTCAGCACCTATATTAGAGGAGCGTGAGGGAGCCTCCACCTCAGCTCCAGCACCTCCGACTCCTCCACTGGATGCTTCAGGCCAAGATATAAAAGAGGCCATTAATTTGCTGACTCAATTGGTTGCTGCCCAGACTCAGAGACAAAGTACAGGGCAAGGTGATAGGGCTGTTAGTGCAAGAGCCCGCGATTTTATTAGTTTGAATCCTCCGGAATTCTTTGGATCAAAGCCGGATGAGGACCCTCAAAATTTCATTGATGGTATGTTGAGGACGCTTCGGTTGATACATGCTTCGGACATCGAATCGGTGGAGCTAGCGTCCTATAGATTGAGAGATGTCGCAGTTCATTGGTACACCGTTTGGATGGCTTCACGGGGAGCCAATGTACCTCCTCCCATATGGCGAGAATTTGTAGATGCATTTCTTCGACATTATTTGCCTCCAGAAGTTCGGCGAGCTAGAGCCGATAAGTTCTTGAATTTGAGACAAGGGAGCATGAGTGCTCTAGAGTATAGTCTCCACTTCAATTCCTTGGCTAGGTATGCTTCGGCCATGGTAGCGGATATGGGTGATAGAGTACACAGGTTTGTGAAAGCCCTAGGGCCACATTTGATGGATAGATGCTTGACTGCGTCCCTTCAGGACAATATGGATATTTCACGCATCCAAGCCCATGCTCAGAATTTAGAGGAAAGTCTACAGCAACAAAGAAGTGAGCGTGAGCATGATAGAGGGCATAGCAAGAGGGCTAGATCTTCGGGTCCGATGAGTGAGTATAGAGGCGGGCACAGACAGCAGTCTTCTAGACATTCGGGCTATTCTATGACTAGTGCACCTCCACGGTATTCAGACCAGAGATTTGATAGATCTACTAATCCCGGGCCGAGTCAGAGCTTTTCGGGATCCCAGTTTAGAGGTGATTCGGGTCAGGCGAGGCCACCCGTACCACGATGCTCCCAGTGTGGGAAGTTACATTGGGGTCAGTGCAGATTGGGTTCAGAGGCTTGCTATTCATATGGTCGACCAGGCCATATTATGCGTGATTGCCCCTCAGTTAGTGACAGAGGTAGGACCCAACCTTCAGGGTCAGTAGCCGGATCTTCAGCATCTATACGCCCTATAGGGCCAGGTTCATATGCGCCAGTCGTCCATGGTAGAGGCAGGGGGAGAGTCCCAGTTCTAGTGGTCCTTAGCACCGTATTTATGCTTTGGCTGGACGCCAAGATCTTGAGTCTTCTCCTAATGTTGTCACAAGTATATTATCACTATTTTTTCATGATGTATATGCTTTGATAGATCCTGGCTCCACATTGTCATATGTTACTCCGTATATTGCGGGTCGGTTTAAAGTCAAACCGGAGCCGATTAAACTTTTTGAGGTGTCCACACCCGTTGGTGAATCGGTAATAGCTAGCCGAGTATATAGAAATTGTGTAATTGTGATTTGTGATTGTCGTACTATGATTGACTTCTATGAGTTAAGAATGATGGATTTTTATGTCATTATGGGCATGGATTGGTTGGCTTCTTGCTACGCCAATGTTGATTGTAGAATGAAAATGGTTCGTTTCTAATTTTCGGGAGATCCAGTTTTAGAATGGAAAGAAAATATGGCGTCACCAAAGGGTAGGTTTATTTCCTATCTAAAGGCCAGAAAAATGATTATGAAAGGCTCCATTTATCATCTAGTGTGGGTTCAAGATGTAAAAACTGAACCGCCAACTATTCAGTCGGTTCCCGTAGTGAATGAATTTTCGGATGTATTCCCGGAAGAGCTTCCAGGCCTTCCTCCTGAGCGGGAGATTAATTTTGCTATTGATGTGTCGCCACACACTAAGCCTATATCTATTCCTCCTTATAGAATGGCTCCCGGAGAATTGAAAGAGTTGAAGGAGCAATTGAAAGACTTGCTTGAGAAAGGCTTTATTAGGCCTAGTTCATCCACGTGGGGAGCACCCGTATTGTTTGTCCGAAAGAAAGATGGCTCCTTGATAATGTGCATTTACTATCGGCAATTTAATAAGGTGACGATTAAGAATAAATATCCTCTTCCGAGGATTGATGACTTATTTGATCAATTACAAGGTGCTAGATGGTTTTCAAAGATAGATTTGCAATCCGGGTATCATCAAGTGAGAGTTAGGGAGAAAGATATCCCTAACACAGCCTTCAGAACAAGATATGGCCATTTTGAGTTCCGAGTGATGTCATTTGGGGTAACTAATGCATCGGCAGTATTTATGGATATGATGAATGATGTGTTCAGGCCTTTTCTAGATTTGTTTGTGATTGTATTCATTGACGATATCTTGGTGTATTCTAGATCCGAGACAGAACATGGGGATCATTTGCGTACTGTTCTTAGAGTTCTTCAAACTCTCGAGTTGTTTGCAAAATTCTCCAAGTGTGAGTTCTGGTTGAACTCAATGACATTTCTGGGGCACATTGTTTCAGCCGATGGCATTCGCGTAGATAGCCAAAAGATTGCGGCCGTAAAGACTTGGCCAAGGCCCACAACTCCTATGGAGGTTCGTAGCTTTCTAGGCTTAACAGGTTATTACAGGAGGTTTGTTGAAAGTTTTTCTTCTATATCTGCACCACTCACAAAGTTGACCCAGAAATCAGCTAAGTTTCAATGGACAGAAGCTTGTGAACGTAGTTTCCAAGAGCTAAAAGATAGATTGACTTCTGCACCAGTCCTAACACTTCCAGAGGGATTGAAAGGCTACGTTTGTCACGACCCAACCCCGTAGGCCATGACTAGTGCCCGAGCTGGGCACCCAAACACACTCGTAACCAGACTCGGCATACAAACGACTCATACATAAATAAATATCAGGCGTGGCGCCAACTGACGCATACAAACATATATACTGCACAGAAGCCGGCAAGGCTGTCATAATATACATAACATGGCAAAGCATATATACACGCGTGTACCGACAAGGCTGCCACTGTTATATCCCGCAATTTCGCATATTCGAGAAGTTTGAAATAATTTCGACTTGTAAGAAATAAGGCTATGTCTCTATTTTATTTAGTGCAAGTGTGATGCTCATGAAATATTGATGTGGAAATATGGAAGAAGGCCGAGGGTAGAATTGGAATTTCGGAACAAGATTAGTTTCGGGGATTATAAAATATGAACCTAAAGGAGATTGGGCTCAAAAAAAAAGAAAAATGGAGGCCCAAAATTTGGAGGGTGGCCGGCCATGGGTTGGCCCAAGCCCATGATAATTAGTCATGAGATTAGTCACATGACTAATTAATATAAGAGGATGATTATGAGTGATCATCCATAGAAGTTTCAAGAGACCAAAAGAAGAGCAAAAAAAAAAAAAAAGAAGAGAGCAACGGCCAAGAGAAAGAAAAGAAAAGAAAAGAAAAAAAAAATTCCAAGCTCTTCAATCTTGATCCAAAGATTTTTTTCTTCATGAATTACTACTAAGTTCAAGATTCTCTACAAGGTGGTATAATTATTTTGGCAAGGAAGTGACTTTGGTGGCAAGTGGAAGAATTGAGAAAAGGTAAGAATTTCATGTTTTCTTTTATGTTATGGAAGAATTATAAATGTTGTGATAAGTGGAATTGAATGAACATCATGGAATTGGGGTGTGTGTAGTGTGAGCCGTGTATATGTGTGTGTGTATGTGTGGCCGTGTGGTGCCTCATGTGTAGGAGAATTGATTGAATTTGTTTAGTATGTTAATTGTGTTGTTATGGCCTTGTGAAGTAAATGGAAGGTTAATGGTTCAAGTTGGAATGGAAATCCATTGTTAAGTTGTTGTAGGGAATTATATGATTTTGTTCTAGTTTTATGTAAACATGGAAATGAAATTGTCAAGATGCAAATTATGATGATTGTTGATGAAATTGGAAGATGGAAACATGCTATGAATATGTATGTTAAAGACTAAAAGTTTTGGATGCATTATGGCTTTGGTGGAAAGTTTGTATATTTTGTGAATATTTTGTAGAAATGATATGAAATGTCTCCGAATTGTATTTGAATGGTTTTGGATTAGTAAATAAATATGAAAACGTTGACATGAAGTTGGAAGTGTGAAGTTGGAATGGGAGTTATTGTATAATGTAGAAAACAAGAACCTTTATGTTAGAATGTATTTTGTTGTGATTCTTGATGTTGTGGTGTTGCTTTGAGTATTGTGTTGATGAATTTAGCCGATTTAAATCTCGGGGATGTTGTATGTATAGGGGAGATGCTGCCCAAATTTTTGTAGAAGAGTATAAGTTAAGATTCAAGTTCTAAAGGCTTGAAATTGCTAATTGGTAAACATGACCATTTGTAGATTTTGGAGAAAACGGGATTTGAGTTTAAGCGAGCATAAGGCGCCCATAAGGTATGTAAAGCCAACCTTTTCTCCATTTGGCATGTCCTAGTCATACTAGGTTAAGATCGGAACCTCGGGGATAATTTCGCTCTTGGAAATCCGAGTTTGATTTTGAGTACTATTCATTCGGCGCATTTGAACTATAATCTTTACATTTGGTTGAAAGAATGCGTAAACCTCCATAACTTCTGCAAATGTATCCGAATCGCTCCGAAACTTTCATAGATGACTTTAGGGATCCTATTGTTTGCAAGTCATGTCCGCCGCCTCGACTTGACCAGAGGTGGGCCCGCAAGTCCCGAGAATTCCCTTATTTGGTTTGTTTGTCTCGTTTTCGTATGATAGGAAAAGGAAACGTTTGCCTATGACTCTAAGGTCCGTTTGAAATGTCCTATAATGTTATTTGAACGTTCTTCACTATGAATGATACTAAATTTTCCGAGAATGATCTACGATTTTTTTTTTTTGAAAAATGGATAACTTAAGAGTCCGTGACTTTTGTCTATTAATTCCGATTGACTCGATACTTACTTTGAGCTTTCTGGTACTAATGTATATGTATATGAAATTATGTGTCGAGTTCTGGAATTTACTTTTAATATGCATACGGTTTACGCACTACTCGTTCGTGCCAATGATTATGATTTCGTTCGCACGGCATCGGCAGGTTTTGTGATCGTGCGCATTATGACATATTCGGCAGTATGATGTGTTACGGTTTCCGACACCTCGCCATAGGGCCGGTTACCATTTATGGTGTTATGATGTGATATGGCATCTGATATGTTCTGATGATGTGATATGGCATCTGATATGTTCTGATGATGTGATATGTATGATGTTATGATGTGTTCGGAGACGTACGGAGATTTGAAAACTTCTGGAGTATGATGTGTTGTGGCACCAGCGTCGGGGGTGACCACGTTCCTGAGCCCTATGCATGATTTTTGTTTACTTGCATTTTTACGTTGGTATTCCGCACAGGTTTGATCTGCTACTTCTGTATTTGTTTCTGTATGTTCTGACTCCAGTCATGGTTTGGATTACTGTACCTTCTGCTTTACATACTCAGTACTTCTTCCGTACTGACCCCCTTTCTTCGGGGGCTGCGTTTCATGCCCGCAGGTACAGACGCTCGGTTGGGCGATCCTCCGGCTTAGGCTCCCTATCCTGCTATTCTGGAGTGCTCCCCTTGATCCGGAGCCCATATTTGGTATATGTCTTTTGTTATGCATACTCTTTTAATACATTTGCAACTATTCGGGTACGGCGGGGCCCCGTCCCGTCATATGTTTGTCCGTTCGTATGTACGTAGGGGTCCGTAGTCATAGTTGTGGGTCATGGGTCATGTCGTACGTGTGTGATTATGATTTGCATCCTTATGCGGCCCCGTATGCGACTATGGCCAATATGGCCCATATATTTGTATATGTGTGTATATACCGGGCGATGTGCATTCCGCCAGCTTTGCTTTTGATGTGATGATTCTGCACGGGCGACCGCTTAGGATAGCATTCGTTTCAGTACTTGTACGATGTCTGCTATCAGTTTGCGATATGAACAATATTTATTAACTTTGATTCAGCCTTAATATGATGATCTGGTTCGTAAGCTTGTTTGGGTGCCTAAGTAGGGCACCAGTCACGGCCCACGGGGTTGGGTCATGACAAAAGTGGTATCAGAGCGGTTTGTCCTCGGAATGTCTAAAGGCCGTGTCTCGTAGAGTCTTGTTTATCGGTGTGTTGTGCACCACATCTATAAACAGGAGGCTACAGGACATTTAGGATATTACCCTTTCTTTGGATCATTGATCGTGCGATAAAGCTGTAATGTTAGGATGGTTCCTCCCAATGAATTGCTGTGACTACAGCGAGGCTCCGAAAAGAGAGCGATTGCGTCAGTATTTTGGAAAAATTACTTCTGATCCTCTTCCTGCAGGTGATTGTAGATTGACAAAGGATGAAGAGGACGGCTTCCGACGATGGGGATGTGGGTGCTAAGAAGGCCCCTAGGATATCACTAGGACCGAGTAAGCAGAGCCCCAGCTACTCGATTGAGACAGACCCTTCGAAGGATCCCACGGAGGACAGTTATGATACAGATCCGTCGGAGGACCCAGCTACAACTCCTCCAGAGTTTCTGACCCCTAGAGCAGAGGATTCCACGGAGGGTGGCTATGGAATCATGTACCCTCGGAGGATCCGGCGATGACTCCTCCAGAGTTTCTTACCTCCAGGGAGGAGGATAGTTATGACACAGACCCATCGGAGCATTCTTCTGGGACAACGGAGGAGGAGACTTCCGGGGATATGCCAGTTGCTCCTGTGATGGAGCACCATGTCAGACAGGCCACCTCGGGGAGTGCTACGGACTACTCCTGTCCTTTGTCCTGGTCATCAGTGAACCAGAATCGCCCAGGTTATCTATACCCTCCGATTCAGATGCGGGTAATAGCGGGGGCCAGATAGGTGGGGGCAGACAGATGAGGATGATGATGGACATACTTGTCACGGCAGCTCCCGTCGGACCGAGATTGATCATTTATAAGTATATAGAGTTTCCTAGAATTTCCTATGTGTGTGATTTACGTAGAATATTATACAATGACGATTAACGACCCGGCGGTTAAGAGCAAGGGTGACCGAGGGTCCCCGCCACCAAAGATAAATCTAGAAACCCTAGACGGAAGTGAATATTGAAGATTCAGAAGGGCAGTATGGTAATTGTATGGTTTTGATCGGGATGGGACCCGCTATGAGAATTGTCCGAAAATTTGTTAAGACCCCGATTTGCCCTAGAATTACGTGACAAAGGTCATGTGGGGGAGTGGACGTGACTATCCCAGCATTAAGACACTAAAATGCACCGAAAGTTTCGAGGTTAAGCGTCTTTGGGGCCGAGCAATTACGGGATGGGTGACCCACGGGAAGTGTGCTAAGGTGATAAATGAAAGACGCATATCCATGGTATTATAAATGAATTGGGGTAAGATGTAAGGTAAATTGAGATGATATGTTAAGATAGGACTAGCTACGAAAATATGGTTGAGGTAGGCTAAACGGAGCGTGGCGATTAAATGCGAAAGAAGGTGGAAGGTAGGGCACAAATGTTACCAAATAGACAGACCTTGATTACGCTACCAGCTAAGGTCGAAAAAGAAAATTCTAATGCGACGATATTTGGAAAGAAAGTGAGTGGGTAAAGGAACTCGGATGAGAATGTGGAAACATCGCGAACGGATGTGTGGTAACGGTACTTTTGTGGTAAGACAAAGATTAGAGTGAGTAGTGAAACGTCGACAGGGAAATTTTCGTAAGTCACTAAAGCATTAATGAAAGTGGTCTGACTCTGACCATAATTCTGTATGTTATACTTCTGCGCCCCTGATTTTGATGAGGCTCTATCTATTATGCCTGCACTTCGAATACGATCACGTTTAAGTCCGATATACTTCGTACGTCCGACTCGATTACAAATGCATCGATATATCTACGTACGTCTAACTACGATCACGGATCTATCGCGCATACTTCTATACGTCCGCTCGATTACGTCCGTCCGCATAATTCAATACATTTGACTTTGATCATGAACCCGTCCGATATGCTTCGTCGCGTCCGGCTCTAATTATGAATACCGTTTGATATAATGCGGGGGTTACGATAACGTTGTAAGGAGCGAGAAGTGTGACGGGCGGTGAGAGATGTTGACGGCTAGGTCAAAAGAAAGGGACAATAACATTGTTAAATATAGAAACAAGAGATATCTTTGGGATAGAAAAAAGCGGGAATCGGGGAACGAATGCCCTCATAAGTGATCCGAGTAAATACGGGTATGTAGTTGGCAAAAGGACCTCCCGACCATCGTGATATACTCCGAGGTTAATTTAACATTCGAGGACGAATGTTCTAAAAGGGGGGAGGATGTTATATCCCGCAATTTCGCATATTCGAGAAGTTTGAAATAATTTCGACTTGTAAGAAATAAGGCTATGTCTCTATTTTATTTAGTGCAAGTGTGATGCTCATGAAATATTGATGTGGAAATATGGAAGAAGGCCGAGGGTAGAATTGGAATTTCGGAACAAGATTAGTTTCGGGGATTATAAAATATGAACCTAAAGGAGATTGGGCTCAAAAAAAAAAAAATGGAGGCCCAAAATTTGGAGTGTGGCCGGCCATGGGTTGGCCCAAGCCCATGATAATTAGTCATGTGATTAGTCACATGACTAATTAATATAAGAGGATGATTATGAGTGATCATCCATAGAAGTTTCAAGAGACAAAAAGAAGAGCAAAAAAAAAAAAAGAAGAAGAGAGCAACGGCCAAGAGAAAGAAAAGAAAAGAAAAGAAAAAAAATTCCAAGCTCTTCAATCTTGATCCAAAGATTTGTTTCTTCATGAATTACTACTAAGTTCAAGATTCTCTACAAGGTGGTATAATTATTTTGGCAAGGAAGTGACTTTGGTGGCAAGTGGAAGAATTGAGAAAAGGTAAGAATTTCACGTTTTCTTTTATGTTATGGAAGAATTATAAATGTTGTGATAAGTGGAATTGAATGAACATCATGGAATTGGGGTGTGTGTAGTGTGAGCCGTGTGTATGTGTGTGTGTGTATGTGTGACCGTGTGGTGCCTCATGTGTAGGAGAATTGATTGAATTTGTTTAGTATGTTAATTGTGTTGTTATGGCCTTGTGAAGTAAATGGAAGGTTAATGGTTCAAGTTGGCATGGAAATCCATTGCTAAGTTGTTGTAGGGAATTATATGATTTTGTTCTAGTTTTATGTAAACATGGAAATGAAATTGTCAAGATGCAAATTATGATGATTGTTGATGAAATTGGAAGATGGAAACATGCTATGAATATGTATGTTAAAGACTAAAAGTTTTGGATGCATTATGGCTTTGGTGGAAAGTTTGTATATTTTGTGAATATTTTGTAGAAATGATATGAAATGTCTCTCGAATTGTATTTGAATGGTTTTGGATTAGTAAATAAATATGACAACGTTGACATGAAGTTGGAAGTGTGAAGTTGGAATGGGAGTTATTGTATAATGTAGAAAGAAGAACCTTTATGTTAGAATGTATTTTGTTGTGATTCTTGATGTTGTGGTGTTGCTTTGAGTATTGTGTTGATGAATTTAGCCGAGTTAAATCTCGGGGATGTTGTATGTATAGGGGAGATGCTGCCCAAATTTTTGTAGAAGAGTATAAGTTAAGATTCAAGTTCTAAAGGCTTGAAATTGCTAATTGGTAAACATGACCATTTGTAGATTTTGGCATGTCCTAGTCATACTAGGTTAAGATCGGAACCTCGGGATAATTCGCTCTTGGAAATCCGAGTTTGATTTTGAGTACTATTCATTCGGTAGCATTTGAACTATAATCATTACATTTGGTTGAAAGAATGCATAAACCTCCATAACTTCGCAAATGTATCTGAATCGCTCCGAAACTTTCATAGATGACTTTAGGGATCCTATTGTTTTCAAGTCATGTCCGCCGCCTCGACTTGACCTGAGGTGGGCCCGTAAGTCCCGAGAATTCCCTTATTTGGTTTGTTTGTCTCATTTTCGTATGATAGGAAAAGGAAACGTTTGCCTATGACTCTAAGGTCCGTTTGAAATGTCCTATAATGTTATTTGAACGTTCTTCACTATGAATGATACTAAATTTTCCGAGAATGATCTACGATGTATTTTTTTTTTTGAAAAATCGATAACTTAAGAGTCCGTGACTTTTGTATATTAATTCCGATTGACTCGATACTTACTTTGAGCTTTCTGGTACTAATGTATATGTATATGAAATTATGTGTCGAGTTCTGGAATTTACTTTTAATATGCATACGGTTTCTGCACTACTCTGTTCGTGCCAATGATTATGATTTCGTTCGCCGGTACCCGGGCCGGTTTTGTGATCGTGCGCATTATGACATATTCGGCAGTATGATGTGTTACGGTTTTCGACACCTCGCCATAGGGCCGGTTACCGTTTATGGTGTTATGATGTGATATGGCATCTGATATGTTCTGATGATGTGATATGTATGATGTTATGATGTGTTCGGAGACGTACAGAGATTTGAAAACTTCTGGAGTATGATGTGTTGTAGCACCGGCGTCGGGGTGGCCCGTTCCGAGCCCTATGCATGATTTTTGTTTACTTGCATTTTTACGTTGGTATTCCGCACAGGTTTGATACCGCTACTCGTATTTGTTTACGTATGTTACGACTCGATCATGGTTTGGATTACTTGTACCTTCGTTTTACATACTCGCATTTCTTCCGTCTTGACCCCATTTTCTTCGGGGCCGCGTTTCATTTCCGCGAGTACGGACGCTCGGTTGGGCGATCCTCCGGCTTAGGCTCCCTATCCCGCTATCTCCGAGTGCTCCCTTGATCCGAAGCCCATATTTGGTATATGTCTTTTGTTATGCATACTCTGTACATTTGCAACTATTCGGGTACGGCGGGGCCCGTCCCGTCATATGTTTGTTTGTTACGTATGTCCGTAGAGGCCGTAGTCATAGTTGTGGGTCATGGGTCATGTGTACGTGTGTGATTATGATTTGCATCCTTATGCGGCCCCGTATGCGACTATGGCCAATATGGCCCATATATTTGTATATGTGTGTATATCTGGGCGATGTGCATTCCGCCAGCTTTGCTTTTGATGTGATGATTCTGCACGGGCGACCGCTTAGCGATATGAACAATATTTATTAAGTTTGATTCAGCCTTAATATGATGATCTGGTTCGTAAGCCTGTTTGGGTGCCTAAGTAGGGCACCAGTCACGGCCCACGGGGTTGGGTCGTGACAGCCACGGCGGATGGGCCGCCCAAACACAACTCACACGTCGTATCCAAATAAAACTGTACATAACCCACATCTATGTCTACAGACCTCTAAACCGAACAACAGAATCATATGACGGGACAGGGCCCCGCCGTACCCCTGAATACACAAATACGTATACAGCGGAAGAATATATACCAAAATATCGGCTCCAGAACAAAGGGTGCACTCCAAACAGCAGAATGGAAATCCTACACCGGCGAATCACCAAAATGTGTATCTGTACCTGCGGGCATGAAACGCAGCCCCCGAAGAAAGGGGGTCAGTACGGAATATGTACTGAGTATGCAAAGCAGAAAGTACAGAAACGAAGTCATAACCGGGGTAGGGTATACAGAACGTGAGCACAATAACCCAAATACCAAAATACTTAAATTCGAAATACAAGTCATACATAAGCAGTACAGAGGACAAATATAACCATCAAATGCCCAAAATTCTTAGCTTTATTTTAAAAAAACATTTACGTCTCATATATACGGAAATAGAACATATCATATATGCCGATGTTAACCGAATGCGGGAACGTACGGGCCGATCCATAATAATATAATAATAATGCCGAGGAACGTACGGCCCGATCCATATATCGTATAATAGTGCCGAGGGACGTACCGCCCGATCCATAATAACATAATAATCATGTATCACATCATATCATCGTATATCATATCGTATCATATACGGTCCGTAATGGGACCCGGCGGACAGAACGTGGTCGCCACTCCATCTGGACGCCACAACACATCATACTTCAGAAGGTTTCATGTCTCCAAAACCCGACATCCCGCGGTCAAATGTCCAGCGGTCAATGTCGCAGCCCGCGGTCAAATGTCCAGCGAGCGATTTCACATATCACGTACCGCGGTCAAAAGTCCGGCGGTCGATATCGCATATCACATACTTCGGAATATAACACAGTGCGCACGATAACAACTGGCCCGAGATCCGGTGAAAGATGTAATAACAAAATGCACGAGCAGAATCGTAAGTAGCCCTATGCATACAAATTTTTATTACAAACTCAACAGAATAACCAAAGCGAACTATTATTTCAAAACCAAGACAATAGTCAAATCAGGTTCTTTTCCGAATATTACTCGAAAATGTATCAAACCGAACTTCAGAAATCATAATCACGTATCAAAATCACATGCATATGAGCAAATAAATAATTAAGTTACCTTCCAAAATCCGATGACCAAATATATTTACTAACATCGGAAAGTGCGGCACAAGTTTCAGATTTATCGGAATTAGTATACAAAAGTTACAACCTTAAAATCATTCTTATGTGTCAAAATGTATTATCAAACTCAATGAAGTAGTTAAAATAACTATTTTATAGTAATCGGAGCGATGGTCAAAAGTTCTCTTTCAAAATCACACAAATATACCAAACCGAGCGACATAGGGAGATCTCAGAATGCGTGGGCCCCACCTCGGTCAAATTGAGGTGGCGTACCCCAAACTATGGTCGTTAGGCCATACGAGGTCATATACAAAGGATTCTAGGCCCTCCAATATCATTTGGGCGAACTACGGATGTTTGAACAAGTGTTTCAACAAAACAGGACACGCTTAATTCAATTCTACTGAATGAAAAAGGGCCAAAATGAAGCTCGGATTCCGAGGAGTAGAGTCGTCCCCAAAGCTCGTACCTTAGCCTAACATATGTAGGACATGCCAAGAGAAGGAAAGAGCAAGCTTTACATACCTTATTCGCTTCTTAGGCTTGTCTAAATTCAACTCACATTTTCCTCCAAAATCTGCAATTGGTCACAATTACCAAATGTCATTTGTAAGCCTCAAGAATACAAGTTGGAAGTAATGCTTGTCTACGAAATTTCGACAAAGATTTCCCCTATAATTACAACATCCCCGAGAATTCAACTCGGCCAAATCAACAACAACCACACCAACAATCAACCCAACAACATCAATAACCAATTCAAAACGCATTCTATCATTAATAACGCTTTTCTACATAAGTTGACAACATTCACCACATTCAAGCTAGTCGCTTACATTCAACCCAACATTATCATTTATACATTCACATACTAATCCGAACTCATTCCAACAACATTCAAGAGCATTCCAAGCAAATCATACAATGTTTCAAACAATCCAACAAATGCTCCAATTTGCCCGAAAACTGCTCCAAACCCGAGACAACATCTATAACACATTCTCAACTTCCAAATTCATAATTTACATCAACAATCCATACATTTACCATGTCATTTCCATAAACACAACATTTATATAAAAAAAACATTAAAGTGCCAAACGCCCCATATCACCTACAATCTTCAACTTAGTTCATTAAACTCTCATTTTAGGCATAACATTCGTAACGACGACAATCAAACTACGACATAGAATTGTTGCATTCTTGACACACACAATGGCCCATTTTCGGCCAACCCTTCACACACCACATTGATGATTCTCTTCCATTTCAACACACTACAACAATCAAACATGCTAGAATAGAATTGTTCAACACTTCTAACACAACACACACTCACACGGCCACACTCACACCACACGGCCTCACTTCCAAACATGCCATATTTCATGATTTTCATTCATTTTGACATATTACAACATGCACACATCATTCACAACTCATAAAACAAGATTAATTCTTACCTTTCTTCTTGTTTCCAACTTGCCTAGGGTTATCAAACGATGGAAACGAATGGTCTATTGGCTCCAAACAACAACTCCACGTTGATGAGGACCACTTCATTAGTGGGTTTGCTAGAAGAAATAATTTTTTTGATGGCTAGTTTTTGGTCTTGATTTTCAAGTCATGGCCGAATGGCCCTAGGTGTTGTTCTTCAAGTTTCTTGATTGTTCTAAGTATGGAAATGAGAAGATGACTAAGTGGTCATCTTTTGTATATACATATATATGCCACACAAGTGTCCCATGGCCCACACATGGGTTGGACCAATTAAATTTGGCCAAATTATGTGTGGGACCCATATGGCCACATGGATGATTTCATGAATTTTTCATCTTTCCAAAATTCCTTTTTGGTCCCAATTTTTCCAAATTCCAATTTTGCCCTTAGCCTTTCTTGATATTTTCATAAGCCATTTTGCGAATTTCCATTTTTACCCCTAACCTTTCCTAATATTACCACATTAACACTTTCATATCCAACTCATGTAATTCTAACAAGGTCAAAAGTCTCGACTTTGTATCCCGGAATGGTCTTATCTTTAACTTATCATAATGTACAAAAATGCGGGATATAACAACGTTGTTTATTGCAACGCTTCAGGCGTTGGGCTAGGCTGTGTATTGATGCAACATGGCAAGGTGATTGCATATGCTTCAAGGCAGTTACGAAAACATGAAAAGAATTATCCAACTCATGACCTCGAATTGGCTGCAGTGATTCATGCATTAAAGATATGGAGACATTACTTATATGGCGTCCATGTAGATATCTACACAGATCATAAGAGCCTTCAGTATATCTTCAAGCAGAGAGAATTGAATTTGTGGCAACGACGATGGTTGGAATTGCTAGAAGATTATGATGTTGACATTCTATATCACCCCGGAAAGGCCAATGTTGTGGCTAACGCTCTTAGCCGCAGATCTATGGGAAGTTTATGTGATGTACAACCAGAGAAAAGAGAAATAGCTCATGACCTCCAGCAGTTAGCAAGCCTAGGAGTTCGAGTAGTGGACTTAGGTAGCAGGGGAACTACCATTCAAAATTTAGCAGTCTCGTCGCTAGTAGTGGCAGTGAAAGAGCGACAATACGAAGATCCCATGCAAGTGCAGTGCCGAGACACACTCCCTCAGAAAGAGGAGTCATCATTTGAGATTACAGGAGACGGAGTTCTCCAATATCGAGGCAGATTATGTGTTCCTAATGTGGCAGGTCTACGCCACCAAATATTGAGAGAAGCTTATTGTTCCCGTTATTCTATCCACCCCGGAGCAACGAAAATGTATCATAATCTTAAATCCATGTATTGGTGGAATAGCATGAAGAAAGATATAGTGGAATTGGTAGCTCAATGTCCCAATTGTCAATAAGTGAAAATCGAGCACCAAAAGCTGGGCGGATTGTTGCAAGCAATAGAAATCCCAACTTGGAAGTGGAAAGTTATTAACATGGACTTTATTACAGGCTTACCCCGTTCTCGACGCAAGTATGATTCCATATGGGTGATTGTGGATAGACTCACCAAGTCAGCTCATTTCTTACCAGTCAGAACGACGTATGTAGCAGAAGATTATGCAGAGCTCTATGTGAAAGAGGTAGTGCGACTTCATGGTGTTCCAGTATCTATTATCTCCGATAGAGGTACTCAGTTTACGGCTAATTTCTGAAAGTCCTTCCAAGAGGGTTTAGGGACTCATGTGAGCCTTAGCACGTCATTTCATCCACGGAGGCGACGGACAAGGCCGAACGTACCATTCGGACTCGGAGGATATGTTACGGGCATCTATGTTAGATTTTAGAGGTAATTGGGATGATCATTTGCCACTCATTGAGTTTGCTTACAATAATAGTTATCATTCTAGCATTCAAATGGCACCGTATGAAGCCTTATATGGGCGAAAGTGTAGATCCCGAATTGGGTGGTTTGAATCAGGAGAGGCTAAATTGATAAGGCCAGACTTGGTCCAACAAGCCATAAAGAAAGTTAAGCTCATACAAGATCGGTTGTTGGCAGCCCAAAGTCGTCAAAAGTCCTATGCGAATAATCATCGAAGGGACTTAGAGTTCCAAGTTAAAGATTGGGTATTCTTGAAAGTGTCACCAATGAAGGGTGTAATGAGATTTGGCAAAAAGGGGAAGCTTAGTCCCCGGTACATTGGGCCTTATGAGATTGTGCGCGCAGAGTAAGCCAAGTAGCTTACTAGTTAGATCTACCTCCTGATTTAGAGTCAGTTCATCCAGTTTTCCACGTCTCGATGCTTCGTAAATGTATTGGAGATCCTACTAGGATCGTCCCAGTGAATGATGTTCTAGTGACAGAAAAGTTAATTTATGATGAAATACCCATTACCATATTAGATAGGCAAGTACAGAGGCTTAGAAACAAAGAAGTGGCCTCAGTTAAAGTTTTGTGGAGAAATAATAATCGCGAAGGGATGACATGGGAAATGGAAGAAACCATGAAATCCAAATATCCGTACTTATTTCAGCCCCCGGAAGAGGGCCAAGATGAGAAGTCCAGATCATAAGGTATGTATGTTTTCCTTTTATGCATTTGGGTCGTGTGTGGCCAAATTATATTGCTATTATGTTGTGGCCTTATGAGGCATTGATATTATGGGTTGCTGTGGCAGGATGGTAGTGCTATATTATAGGGAAAACTCTGGCAAAATTTTCGTAGAATTCTCGAGTGCTTAACATTCGAGGACGAATGTTCTTAAGGGGGGAAGAATGTTCCACCTCGAAAAATTTTCCATTGTTGCGCAGTGAATAGACTAGCGAAGAGTATGAAGCATATGCTGTTTCAATAAGTAAGAAATAGCATTTGATGACCTCAAGTAAGATTTCAAAAACATTCGATGTTAGACGAAAAAGATTGCGAAGAGAGGCAAGGCTTACGATAAGCATCGAAAGAATTTATGAGTAACGAGTTAATGGTGACTTAAAGATATTTTGGGAAGAGTTATAACGTCCCTTAGATTGGTATTAAGGTGTTAGACAAGTGCCAAGAAGGTTCCATAAGGATTGGAGATCAAACGAGTCGACGAGAACAAAATCGGAACCCCGGACATTATACGGCCCGGACATACGGCCGTATAAAATATACGGACCGTATGTCCAACCGTAGGTTCAGCCCAGAATTGCATACCTCACTGGACCAAACATACGGTCCAGACATACGACCAGTGAAAAATATACGGACCGTATGTTGGTCCGTATGTTCTGGTCGGGACAGATTTGTTTATTTAATAAGGGATCCAAGTTTCATTTATTTCATTTCACCTTTCACTCGCCTTCTCTCTAAAACATCTCTCCACATTTAAACACAAGTTTTCAAGAGAAATAGTGTTCAACTTCATCAAACCAAGTGAATCAAGCATAAGAAACCCATTAAAGTTCATCCAAAGCAAGAATCCAAGAGAAGGAGAAATTAGGGTTTTACTCAAGTAAGGTGTTTGCACTCAAGGTTAATTCCTACACCTTCTAAGGTAAGTTTTATGATGTTTCCATGTTATTTGAAGTATTTGAAAGTTGAAACACTTGGATTATACAAGGAAATAGGAAATGGGTCATGAATGTGGGAATAGAGTCACTTTTGGAGTAAATATTTGGAATGAGTCATGATTCTTGATGCATTATGAATATGATCATGTTATAAATGATATTGAGAACATGGAATATACCTTGTATATGAATGAGCGTAATCGTACGATATGACCATGAATGTGGATGATTGGAAGTGAATTGAAAGCAAGGTTAATGTAGTTGAATAAAAGCTATTGTGATGATATTGTGAATGTTATTGTTGATATTTGGGAGTTGATATATGATGTGGAGGAAGTCATATAAATAAAAGAGATGCTGTCCGATTTCCTCTAGAATTAGTCATGAATGCTAAGCTATCCATTCTCTAATGTTAGTATAACTCTAATGAAGGTAGAAACGTGAGCATTGAAGAAGCACGTACCAGTGATAGAATAGTTCCATGAAAAGGTATGTAAGGCTAACCCTTCTTTCCTAAGAAATGGTTCTTGGGTCAAATATTTATCCCTCTGTGAGCCTATGATATTCCTCAATGATCCTATCTCAAAAAGCTACAAGGCTTATAAGTCTCGATATGATACGACTGTACTAAGTTTCTTATGCGACGAGTAATCCTCTAAGGATAGAATGTACTGAATGACGATAGTAAAGAAAGTTAAAGTTAAATTATGAGCTTATATGTATATGTGCCCATGAGTGGCTATTGTGAACCCCGAGCTTATATGGCCGGGTAGAATATAGTGAATATGTATGTATATCTATATATGACGATACGCGCGCACCACTGCAGTTGGGTACGAATAACACTGAGCCTTGGTAGGGCCAGGTATGTATGACACTGAGCCTTGGTAGGGCCAGGTATGTGAAACACCGAACCTTCGTGGTCGGGTATGCTATATAAATGTTATGTGTACGACATCAAAATGAGTACGAATATGCTATGTATATGACATCAATATGAGTACGAATATATTAAGAATATGTAAATGCCAAGTAAAGGCTATGTGTATGCAATGTATATGATATGAACATGAGTATGAAGGGAAATATGAATACATATACGAATATGGATACGAAAAGGTTAATGAGTACGGATATGGATGTATGTACGCGAGTACGCAATAGAAATGGAACGTCCCTATGGAGAGCAAGTAAGTGCTATGAAAATTATGCTATTATCTCCCATCCTATGTTATTTCATATGTTGACTATTATGCTTTCATATTGATATTGATCATGCTTTACATACTCAGTACATTCTTCGTACTGACGTCCTTTTATTTATGGATGCTTCGTCATGCCCGCAGGTGGCCAGGGAGACAGACTTGATCCGTAGCTATATTTTCTCAGGGACTACATAACGGAGCTCCACTTCATTCGGAGCTATAACTTTTGGTATAGATTCTTTTGTGCATATATTTATGGGCACAGCGGGGTCCTGTCCCGCCCATATGTTATGATATGACGTACCCTTCTTAAAGGCTCGTAGACATGTGTATATGGTTAGATATGTTTGGCCTCGTCGGGCTATACTTTGGGATATTAATTTGATAGCCTTGTCGGCTTATGTACATTTATATGGGCATAGTTGTTAATAATGATATAGATGTGTTGTTGCCCAGTGAAACTGGAATGATAATGAATGAAAAGCATGATTTAGCTATGTGGCTCACCTAGATGAGATGTGAAAGTATGTTAAGGGGTGCCCGGGTGGGCTAGCACCGGGTGCTCGTCGCGGCCCTCCGGTTGGGTCGTGACAGATACCTTGCAGCAAACAGGGGTATTACCTGATTTGGCACATCGTTTTAAGGCCCTTCCAATCTCATCCAATTATGCTGACCCTCTCTTTCAACCTATACCTCGTTCGTGTTCTGAGAACGCGTCCTTCACTTTCATTTCCTTCTCGAATCTTCTTTAGCAAATAATAGAACTCGAGGAATTCCGAAGCCTTTGTCAAATGTTTAAGTCCTTTCTGCATTCCTGACTGACTGGTTGGGGCGCTCAACCTTGTTTCGGAGTAGAAGTTAGATTCCATTTGCATGTTACTTACTTGTCCTTGGCAATATTCGTATCCCTTAATGCGGCTGAACTATGTTGAGTCGCTTCAAAAGATTCTGTAGAAAACCAATAAGTCTTGAGTCACGCTCCATTTCGTATTACCACCCGTAATATAGTCCTTAACCAATATTTTCAAAGAATGCCTTGGAATGCTTCCTTACACTTCACCTCTCTGCTACCAACGTCGTATAACACCTTATGTTTGGAATAGCTTGAGCGGTTCTCTTGATTAACTTCGACCTTTAATACCTTCGTCCATAGTTTTCCCCCTGACACGATTAGGGTTTTGTCCTTACAATTCCCATCGTGTTTTCTTGGTGTGGCCTTTTTAGCTTTCTCCTCATTGTGACCTTAATTCTTGGGTTGGCGGTCTCTAATACATTTGTTATAGTTAGATCTATTGTTGAATGCTCCTAGGGTTAAAGCGTCTTACCTTGTTGCTGATCCATGCTGGATTCCCGTCATTATAATCCTGGTCTTGTCCGGCTATTTCCAAGATACTTGTTCGAAGACTGGCACTTTCTCAGAGCGCGGTTGACCCGGAAGTCCTTCTACTTTGCCTTCTGACGTCAATTCTCTCAACTCAATCCCTTCTTCGCTGTCTTACTCTCCTGCTCTGGGTTTGAGAGTGTTCCTGTCACGACCCAAACTGATGAGTCGTGACACGAGTGCCTGACCTCTAATGACCAAACACCCCTGCACTCCTAACTGAATCACACTGAACATTAAGGGCCCAATGACCCGACCCGAATTTAAACTAATATAAAAGGGGCTTGCCCCCTCTTTTTTCAGCCAAAATTCCTTCCAAACAATTCCAAAATGCTCTAGAAAGTTCCCTAATTTTCAAACCCAAATTTCAAGCCTAAATCAGCTATAATTCCCAAATTCCGGTTCAGCAATGTATAGTTGCGAGTATAGAATCATATAGCGACGCGTGTGGTTCAAGTTTAAGGTGAAAAAAGTGAATATATAGCGATATTATCAGGGGCAAGGTATGAATCTCCTATTATTAATGTTAATTTTGGTTTATTTACGGAGATAAAACTGTCAAATAGCCGTATAATAGTTTTGTTGGTGGAAATATGGGATAAACCCCATATGGGGTATTTATGGATTATTTTGGTGCTGAGCATATTATGATTAATGTTGGTATTGATGTTTTTGTTGTTGGTTGCTGAATTACTATTTTGGGCTAGGCATATAAACAGGGGAGATGCTGCCGAAATTTCGACAGATTCTAGAAAGATTTATTTGAAGGACTAAGACAAGCGTATAAAGGTGAGTCTAACAATAGTATAAATTTTCTTGAATATAGATTTACGAGCCTGCAAGGACAAGCATTGAGTAGTTAAAGTTAAGGCGACCAAAAAGGTATGTTAAGGCTAGTCCCTTTCTTTCAAAAGGCATGATTCCTATGTTATGATTCCATACATATTTTTCATAACCTTCTTACTTCCAAAAGTTAGAAGTTCATGATTCTTAAAAGCTTTTTATGATGCTAAGGATGAGATA
>NW_026721885.1:0-8429 GCF_029784015.1 Lycium ferocissimum | reverse complement strand
TGGGTACGTTTTGCTATGATTTCCCCGATAGGCCCCGTTTTTAAAAACCCCCATGCCGGGGCGCCGCCCGGGGGGCACCACCCCCCGATCCACCCGGGCCGATTTTGGCATATGTTTTCTCGCACACATCATTTGTGATTTCGACATGTATTATGATTATTTACGCATTCTCGCTCACTCTTCGTATATTTTGTTCCGATTTTGGTTTTGCCTATTACCGTCTCTCCGCTTACATATTCGTACATTTTTCGCATCGACCCCTTTCTTCGGGGTCGTGTTTCATGCCCACGGACAGTACGTACACGCGCTTTGCGTATCCGCCCGCTTAGGGTCATCCATCATTTACTACGCGCGCTCCTTTGTTCGGAGCTTACATTTTGGCACACCTTTTTTTCCGATATGTATGTACATTCGGATTTCGGGGGCACGACGGGCCCCGTCCCGTCATATGTTTATGTTTTCGTCCGCAGAGGTCCGTAGACATGTATAGCGGGTTCGTATATGTTTTGTAAGTTCGTGTACGTTGGGGATTGTATGTATACTTTATGACGGCCCGATCGGCCTTGTGCGTCATATTCGCTCGCGCGTCCTCTCGATGATATCCTTAATTATTATATATGTTTATTTTGCTATTACGCGCGTGGGGTAAGTGGTACGTATGAGTGTCCAACTTCGGGCACGAGTCACGGCCCGCCGTTGGGTCGTGACAAAACCCATATCTCATTATCTTTTTTTTTTTTCTCCGGAAAATTTCGCAGCTTTCCTCTATATTTCTTACTATCTCAAACTCGCACGCAGAAATACCAATAATGCCTCATGTGGCCAACACGTATATATACATATCATATCATATCACACGGCACACATGGCCCCAAGATATCAATAACAATGAAAAAATGATGGATTTATCCCGTATGTCCAACTCAAACCGCACTTGTTACACTTTCCCATTTACTTTCCCTTTCGGTTTTCAACTTTACATTTCGATCATACTTCAATACCTTATTTGGCATATATCTTTCATACCTTTGCTTACCTGCGTGCTTTGTAATTCCCAACATCATCAATCACTTCCTTCTACCTGTCATTCTTCTCACGAAACCAAAGGTTAGTACAAGAAATCTCATTTCCTATGACTTGGCTCTATGGCACGATCTCGTATGTGAAAGAAGAGTAACCACTCTAGATGCCCGTAGCCTCCTCGTTTATAAATGTGGCGCGCTTCACACCATAAACAGACTCTCTCGACACGACTTTGCGTACAACCCCCAGAACGAATCGCTTCGATACCAATTTGTCACACCCTAACTTTCCATAGGGGCGTGATGGGCACCCGACCCTTACCTAGGACCGAGCGAACCCGCTGACTCTCACAATACTCATAAACATGCTGGGCCCTCAAATCATATCATAAGTACATAATGAAAATTTTCTTTTCCGAAAACGAACATGCCTTTTCATCTTCGTCAAATCAAATAAACTAGCATCGTATGAAATCGAAACATATGAAGTTCGTAACATAATGCATAACAATACATCGCTTACATAGCCGCTTACAAAACCGACATATCATACACACGACATAATCGTCGCAAAGTCTCTAACATAACTCCGCATACCATAGCAAAAGCATTCGATTCGGCAAGACCGAGGAAATGGAGCTCGCCAATCCGGCTGGAATATCTTCTCGCTAACATCACTTACTCATCTGTGGGTACCTGCGCGGCATGAAACGCAGCCCCCGAAGAAAGGGGGTCAGTACGGAATATGTACTGAGCATGTAAAGCATGGCATACAGAAAACGAGGTCATAACCAAAGTACGGAGTGCAGAAAATGAGCATAAAAAAAATCCAGAATACCAAGGGCTTGCACCTGAAGTACAAATCATACATAGGCGGTACAGAAGACAAATGTGATAATCCGAATGCCAAAATGGTTAGCTTTCTTTTGTAAAACGTTTTTGTCCCATGTATATAAAAATAGAACAAATCATATGAGCCGACATTAACCGACCGATCATAACCCCGCATCAAAAATCACATATACACATACCGCGGTCAAGTACCCGGCGTCAATATCACATATATATACACATACCGCGCCAAATACCCGGCGGCAAAATCACATATACACATACCGTGGCCAAATACCCAGCGGCAATATCACATATACACATACCATGGCCAAATACCCAGCGGCAATATCACATATACACATACCGCGGCCAAATACCCAGCGGCAATATCACATATACACATACCGGCCCGGGACTCGGCGAAAGACATACAACAAAATGCACAATCAGAATCGTGGGAAACCATATGCAATGCAAAACACTTACAAAGACCCAATAGGATAATCAAAACGAACCGTTAGTTCAAAATCAAAACAATAGTCAAATCGATTTTTCTTCCGAATATCACTCGGAACATATCAACCCGAACTTCGAAACTCAAGTCACGTATCAAAATCACATACATAATAATCCTTATTTCAGACTCAACAGATAAATAAGTAATCATACTCGGGGGTCGGAAGGATAGTCATATTAAGTTCTTTTCAAAAAGTCGTAAGCACTATACAAAGAAAAGTCGCGGGACCCACGGACGAGCGTCAACCCAATCCGGGCCCGCCTATGAAAATCATAGTCATTATACGTCATAGAATAATTTACGAGCATATCAAAACCATCCGGTTCTGTCTGTGAAAGTTACGGACGCTCGTAGTTACAAAACTCTTTTAAAAATAAATCTCTCTTTTTTTTTGCAACTTTTAAAATCCAATCATACGGAAGACATAAGGACCATAATCCGACCGTATCAAAATGCGAACATCAAGAAACGAGTGTGAATCATAAACATGTTCAGAATTTCGAATAGAGTTACCCCCAAGGCTCATAACATATCATACATTAGCCATATCTAAGACATGCCAAAAGAAAGAAAGGTAAGCTTTACATACCTCGATCGCTTCCTACGCTAATCCAAATTTAAGTCTCAAACCTTCCAAGATCTACAATAAGGTCATTAAGTACCAAACATTAGCCATAAGCACTTAAGAATCCAATCCCAAGCCATCACTTTATTTATAGAAATTTGGGCGGCATTTCCCCTATAAGTTCAACAACCCCGAGAATTCAACTCGGCCAATATTATCAACAACAATACCAACAACCATATAAGCAACATCAATAATCGATTCAAAACGCATTCTAACATTAATAACCCTTTCGACACAATTCAACAACATTCCATCCACTACATAACGAAACCCGAAACCTCCAAGTTCAAAGAAACAACACAACACATTTTCTTCCTTCCGAATTCATGAACTACATTAATAATCCATTACTTCCATAAATTCAATAAACTATATAAAATTCCATAACAAGACGCAAACAACTATAACTTCACTTTGGACCATTAAACTTTCATTAGCACCATAGAATCCACAACACAACAATCCAAACATACTAAATAAATTTAGTTCATTCCTTGTCACAAAACAGCCCATACTCACGGCTCAACATCAACATACAAAATTTCATGAATTTCATCCATTTCTACACACTATCCCCTCCGTTTTAATCCGTTAAAATTCTAAATACACTCGTTAACAATGAAAAGGAACCGCATTCATACCTTAAGCATGCCGCCCCCATGTTATCACTCTTCTCCTTGGTTTATTTTTAGCTCAAATTGAAGACAACGCAGCGTACAACACTTTTCTCTTCATGGGCTTCGGAATTCGGGGCTCAGATTTTGGTCAAAATCAGTTTTTCTTCTCTCCAAGGTTCTTCTCTCTCTCTTTCTAGAATTTTATGGGTATTCTTGGTCTGAAAAATGAGAGGAAAGGGCTAAAATTAGACTTAAATAGGCATGGGTCATGGGCCAACCCAATTGGGGCCGGTTTGGGCCTAGCCCACTGACCTTTCCGCCTTAAAACATCCATATCTCCTTATCCCGATGTCACCTGTGGGCCCACGACCTATGGTTGGAAAGATAACTCAATTATCTACAACTTCTTTCTTTGGTGTTTTTCCAAATTCCAAACTTATAATACACATTCTGCCCCTCGAAGTCAGATCACCTGAAAACATTACTTAAAAATATTTGTTTGGAGGACTTCCACTTTGATTTGGCTCAAGGGTCCTTCTTGAGTTATGTTTAACTTCACATATGTGATTCATATAAATTGTCGCATGTCCCAAAAAAAATCTCGGTGTGTGGACCCCGCCTCAGCTTGCGAATAATTCGACGTACAAAAATACGAAATATAATGCTGTCAACGAGAGTTTAAATTATGAAGCAACAACATGATTGACAATTTTTGGACTCCAATTTTTCTTTGTCATGGCCGAATGGCCTCTTGTTCTTTCTCCATGCTTCTT
Source organism: Lycium ferocissimum (assembly GCF_029784015.1). NCBI lineage: Eukaryota > Viridiplantae > Streptophyta > Magnoliopsida > Solanales > Solanaceae > Lycium > Lycium ferocissimum. The sequence continues at coordinate 4,038 of NW_026721885.1, read as the reverse complement.
GAATTTTCTAGGGTGCTAAATGATGAAGATGACTTAATTAGTCATCTTTTGCCACTTATATAATTAACACATGTGGGCTATGGCCCACACCACACACATGGCCACATATGGCCATTTTCATGAAATATTTAGTTTCCAAAATTTCACTTCTAGCCCTTAATTTCCATGAAATGCTTAACTTTCCATAATTCACTTTTAACCCCAAATTTTTCTTATTCCCAATTTACCCTTAACACGCCATGCCAATGAAAAGATGAATATGCAACTTGTGCATTAACACAAAATCAACAAAAATTAAAAGTCTTGCCCATAACTTGTCGCAACCAACTTAAAATATTCCAACGCACAAAATACGGGATATAACATCGGGTTGTTATATTGCTTTTCGGATTGACGATGTTGCGTCGACTTGGTGTTGTAATCTCTCGGTTAAATTCTCGGGTTGGTTTTTTCTACCGCTTTGCCGGATCATATTTACGTCAGATTAATTTAGTTTCTCCAACGTCGAACCAGCCTAATTGGTGACTGACGTATTTCCTACCATATAAAGCCTCGTATGGTGCCATCTGGACTAGCTTTGAGAGCGGACGAGGTAGCTCAACCCTATTATAGGCATGCCTTAGTTCAATCAATGGCAAGTGATCATCCCGGCTACCTTATTTGTCTCTTGAAATCAATAAACATTGGCCCGCTTTGGAAAATGTCTTCTAAAAGTTATGTTTTTAAAGGTGCGCTCTACGAACGACCGTAACTTCCGTCGATTGCCTCGAGGATGAAATGTTGTATGGCATAAGACTATAAGCGAACCTCGGGTCCCCAGTCCGTCCTTCTTGAAATGACCTTTGAAAGAATTTGGTTTGGCTATTAATTTCCAAGTATGGTTATTTTACTTATCTTTTGAGTCTAGATAATAGATACGGGGACTGTATCTTTCGCGAAGCCTCACTATTTCCTTAATGTATCATCCGGCATAATCCTCGATAGTTGGTGGTCCCGATGTGTGTGGGAGGAAATGGGCCGATTTATGTCGCCGATCAACAATATTTTACGACCCGCATGATAGAATCAAACTTCCGTTTTGGAGTGCGAGGTAAACCTCGTAATGAAATCCATATTAATTATTTCCCACTTCCACGTCGGTATCTCCATTTCCCCGTAAGAGCCCACACCCTTTTCGGTTTCGGTGCTCAATCTTGACTCACATTTTGGTATATATCGGCAATTATGAGTTTGTTCGGGGGTACCGAGGCCACGAACCCCCGCGATATCCTTTTTCATACCGTCCCACCAATGTGTTTGTATGTTATATGTTAGGTCGTGGTACATTTTTGTATATATGTTTTGGGGCGACGCGCCATTTGATAGCCTTGATATATATATGTTTGTGTTTGAGATGTGTTTGAAACGTTTGAGATAATTTGAGACCGGCATAATGTGCCTCACCCATTTGATGAATGTGCTTGGCACGTCACGGCTAGGGTTGGGTCGTGACAATAACCCGGCCTACGCACGATCGCCCCTCAAGTACACACAACTGCAGCCGTAATACTCCGTCTGGTGTAATCTCGAACGACGTCTTCTCCTTTTCACGGGCTGTGTCCCTGTAATGCACCAGAATAGGATCTTCATATTGGCGGCGCTTTATTTCTTCCAGAATAGAAGATTCAGCAACTTCTCGGACAGAAATCCCGGTATCCCCGTATTCGACCACACGAACTCCAAGACTTGCCGATGAATTTCACGAACTATTTCTTTCTTTTTCGATGGAACATCCGCTAGGCGCCCATAGATTTGTGGTGCATCTCGCCACAACATTAGCTTTCCCGGGATAGTATAGAATATCAACATCATAATCTTTCAAAGAACTCTAACCATCTCTCTCGCCGCGTATTCAACTCATTCGTTTAAAGATATATTGGAGGCTTTTATGATCGTGTAGATATCAACATGAACCCCATATAAATAATGTCTCCATATCTTGTAGCATGGATCACCGCCGCGAGCTCCGGATCATGAGTGGGATAATTCTTTTCATGTTTTCGAGTCATCCGGGAAGCATATGCTATGACTCGGCCGTCTTTGCGCATTAATACACAACCCACCAACACCGAAGCATCACAATAAATAACATACCCGTCTGGTCCCTCGGGAAGTGTCGGGAGGCGGAGTCGTAGTCAATTTCTCCTTCAAGAACCGGAAGCTCCGCTCACGTGCATCGCTCCACCGGAATTTGGCTCCCTTCTCGGTTAGCCTTGTTAAAGGCGAGCGAAATTGAAGCAAATTTCTCCACAAATCTTCGTAATAACCGAATCCTAGGAAGCTACGTACCTCAGTAGGCGTCGTAGGTCGGGGCCAATTCTTCACGGCTTCGATCTTACGGGTATCCACCCGAATGCCGTCGCTCAATAATATGTCCCAAAAATGCCACCGATGTTAGCCGAATTCACATTTAGAAAATTTTATATAATTTTTGATGCCGAAGTACCCCAAGCACCGTCCTCGGATGATCCGCGTGCTCTTCTTCCGACCGAGAATAGACCGAATATCATCAATAAATACGATCACGAACATATCCAAGAACGAACCGAATACCCGATTCATAAGATCCATGAATACCGCCGGAGCATTAGTCGCCCAAAAGACATAACTCGAATTCATAATGCCCATACCGGTCCCGAATCTTTGTCTTTGGGGATATCTGCCTCCCGTACTCGCACCTGATGGTATCCTGACCGCAGGTCTATCTTTGAAAAACATTTAGCTCCTTGAAACTGGTCAAACTAGTCGTCAATACTGGGGAGGGGATATTTATTCTTTATAGTTACCTTATTCAGCTACCGATAATCGATACACATTCGCAGCGATCCGTCTTTCTTTCTCACAAATAATACCGGGGCTCCCTCGGGGTGACGTCTTGGGCCGAATAAAGCCTTCTCCAATAAATCTCTCACCGTTCTTTCAATTCTTTTAATTCGACGCCGGTGCCATTCTCTACGGAGGAATAGATATAGGGTCGAGTATACGCGCGATCTATCGTGAATTCTATCTCCCGTTCGGGGAGAAAGACCTTAAAGCTCGTACGAAATACATTTGGGAATTCATTCACCACGGGAACGATTGAATAGTCGGTGTTTCTACCTTTAAATCATGTACGCGAACCGATGATAAATATAGCCTTTTCGATCATTTTTTTCTTGCCTTGAGGTATGAAATAAACTTACTCCTCGGCGTTGTTGTATTACCTGCCCACTCTATAACCGGTTCACCTGGGAATTGGAAACGGACTACTTTCTTTTGGCAATCAACATTAGCATAACACGAAGCCAGCCAGTCCATACCCATAATAACATCAAATTCGGTCATATTTAGCTCTATCAAATCTGCCTTAGTACAACGATCACAGACAATTATCGAACAATCTTTATATACCTGACTGGCTATAATAGAATCCCCTACCGGAGTGGCTACCTCAAATGGTTCTATTGGTTCAGATTCTATCCCGATTTTATTAGCAACAAGAGGAGAAATATATGATAAAGTAGAACCAGGATCTATCAGTGCATATACAGCTCGAGAGAAAACCAATAATGTACCTGTAACCACGTTAGGCGACGCCTCCTGGTCCTGACGGCTGGCCAAAGCATATATGCGGTTCGAAGGATCGCTAGAACTGGCTGCTCCGCCATGGCCCCTACCGCGTGTCACGACCCAACCCCGTAGGCCGTGACTAGTGCCCGAGTTGGGCACCCAAACGCATCCATCGAACCCAAATCACACGCAGCTGGCTTACGCGCATACAAATATCAAACGCTGTCTCAAACCCATTCATATATATATACATATATCGAAAGCCGACAAGGCTATCCGATGGCGCACTGACCCAAAACATATAATATACAAACCCATCTGTACCGGATAGGCACATAACCCACATATACGTCTACAGTGCCTCTAAACAACCCAACGAAATCATATGACGGGACGGCCCCGCCTGCACTTCGAATACACACACGCATATGCAATGAACAAGTATATACC
>NW_026721884.1:0-8116 GCF_029784015.1 Lycium ferocissimum | reverse complement strand
AAAAATTAAAAAAACAATAAGTCATCTAATATTACACATATTCTTCATACATGTGGCCTATGGCCACAAATCATGTGCACGGCCACATAGTTATTTTTTTTTCATGAATTTAAATTCCAACACTTCACTTTTGGCCCCAAATTTTTCATGAAATATCTAACTTTCCATCCAACCAAATTCATAAGCTACTTTATGTCGAAAATAAAGTCGGAAAAATAGCCTTGTCTTTAACTTGTTGCAACTAACTTAAAATATTTCGACGTACAAAATGCGAGATATAATATCTTTCCCCCTTTAGAATATTCGTCCTCGAATGTTCAACTAGTCGTATGTGGTCTTAGGGATCTCGAGGGGGGGGTTTTTTACTACCATAACATGTAATCTCATTTACCAATCATATTTCTCTTTCATTTCCTCCTCGAGTTCTCAAGTCATTTCCTTTACGTTATTATTCCGCCACGGTGCCTTAACTAAGCTACGTCTTTGGCACGCAACCTTCTTTGTCTTACAATTAGTGTAATAAGGTCAGTGCATCAGAGTTAAGCTCTTCCTTCTTGTCAAATCTGGGTTACGTTTCCTCACGGATAATATCTTCAGCATACCCATTCGCTTGATGCGGGAATGCTAAGTGTCGATACCGATTGTCGTCATATGATTTAAATCATTCTCGAGCTACTAATAGCCATCCTTGCTCTAACCATTATCCGATACAATTCGAAAGAAGTTGGCGTATAAATTCACCCTGTTTGTGGCCAACTAGTTCGATTACTTAACTTAAATCGTCTTACAATCTTCTTTTTTACTCATCTTGTTGCATTTTAAGACATCGTCTCATGTCATTACCTTATCTTTAATCCAAACTCTTCTATCGTCCTTTGCTCGTATCTTTGCTCTCGATTTTTCCCGTTACGCGTGATGTTGCAATCTTTACAATGTACGAGGGGGTCAAATTATTCTAAGAATCGCCTCAACGTAACTTCACTAATCCTTATGTTTCACTTTTATCTCTGCTCTTTGTTATAGCCCGTAGTAGTCGTACGTTCGGACGTTGTGGGATAATGGTAGAGAAATTAAGGACCTGGTTGGGAGAGGGTGGGGAGAGCCGATGAATTCGGCGTGCGGCCACTGCGAAGCAAAAAGTGGGGTGTAGTTTTTTCGAAAAGCATTCGTTTTCTATGTACAAAAACAAGAACACCGTGTTCGAGAAAAGAAAGAAAAGCTAGGCATGCATGGCCTCATGCCCGAGTGGCACTCACATGTACGGGACCTCCCTTATCCTAAGGAAAACTAGAATATATGGATGGATGGAGACACAGAGGACGCGTAAGACGAGGTGGATTAGTCGGAAAGGAGACGGGTAGTGTGTCTGACACGGGAATTAGGATAGGCTTGAATAGCGTAGAAAGAGTCAGTGGGTTCGCTCGGCTCCGGTTACGGGGTCGAGTGCCCATCACACCCTAGTGAGGGCGACACTAAATTTATTTTAGAGAAGAAAATGTGCACCATATTCGGAAAAGAAAGAGAGTGAGTAGCTGGAAAATAAGGAGATCAGGATGCCGGAAAAAGGTGAAAAGCAAAGAGTTCCCGATATGTGAGGCATAGGATTGGAAGGAAAGGCGAGGAATAAGGTATCAACAAAGACTTCATAAAAGGACTATCGGCATATAAAGAGCCCCCCAAGGGGGAGAAGGCGGGAGTTCGATGAAGAATAAGGTAAAGGATAAGGAACGGGCATAAGGGAAAGAGTAGCTAAAGGAACCCTCTAGAGCATTATGACGCCCATAAGGTCGCCGAACATTCGAGGACGAATGTTCTAAAGGGGAGAGGATGTTATAGCCGTGGTCGTACGTTCGAGGACGTTGTGGGATAATGGTAAGAAATTAAGGACAACGTTGGGGAGAGGGTGGGAGAGCCGATGAATTCGGCGTACGTACCGCAAGCAAAAAGTACGGATTTTACGAAAAGTATCTATTTTCTATGTACAAAAACAAGAAACACCGTGTTCGGAAAAAGAAAAAGAAAAAGCTAGGCATGCATGGCCTCGCCCGAGTGGCGCTCCACGTATACGGAGTTACTCGGCTTTATCCTAAGGAAAACTAGAATATATGGATGGATGGAGACCCTAAGAGGACGCGTAAGACGAGGTGGATTAGTCCGGAAAGGAGACAGGAAGTGTGTCACAGCTCGGGAATTAGGATAGGCTTGAATAGCGTAGAAAGAGTCAGTGGGTTCGCTCGGCTCCGGTTACGGGGTCGAGTGCCATCCATACAGTGAAGGCGACACTAAATTTATTTTTAGAGAAGAAAATGTGCACCATATTCGGAAAAAAAAAGAGTGAGTAGGCACGGAAAATAAGGAGATCGGGATGCGGAAAAAGGTGAAAAGCAAAAGAGTTCCCGATATGTGAGGGCATAGGATTGGAAGGAAGGCGAGAATAAGGTATCAACAAAGACTTCACAAAAGGACTATCGGCGTATAAGGAGCCCGCTAAGGGGGAGAGGCAGGAGTTCGATGAAGAATAAGGTAAAGGATAAGCGTAACGGCATAAGAAAGAGTAGCTAAAGGAACCCTCCCGAGAGCATTATGACGCACATAAGGTCGATTGAACATTCGAGGACGAATGTTCCTAAAGGGGAGAGGATGTTATAGCCCGTAATTCGTACGTTCGGACGTTGTGGGATAATGGTAAGAAATTAAGGACAACATTTGGGGAGGGGGGTGAGAGGGCGAGTGAATTCGGGCGTACGTACGCAAGCAAAAAGTATCGTTTTAGAAAAAGTATACGTTTTCTATGTACAAAAACAAGAAACACGTGTTCGAAAAAAGAAAAAGAAAAAGCTAGGCATGCATGGCCTCCGCCCGAGTGGCACTCACATGTACGGTGTTACTCCTTTATCCTAAGGAAAACTAGAATATGGATGGATGGAGACCACAGGACGGCGTAAGACGAGGTGGATTAGTCCGGAAAGGAGACAGGAAGTGTGTCACAACTCGGGAATTAGGATAGGCTTGAATAGCGTAGAAAGAGTCAGTGGGTTCGCTCGGCTCCGGTTACGGGGTCGAGTGCCCATCACACCCTAGTGAGATCGGGGTGTGACACCTCTTTTCTCCTACCACCAGCGTCGGAATACGTTTTTGGTTCAACCACAAGCATGTCCTGTTCGTTCTTAGTACTAGTTCCACCTCGGTAATTTATCTCAAACCATCCCCGACATCTTTTATTTTCGTACTTCGTACGTTGGAATATTCTAAGTTGGTTGCGACGAGTTATGGACAAGACTTTAATTTTCGCTTTGTTGATTTTGTTCCAATGCATAAGTCGCGTATTCATATTTTGTGGGAATGAAGTGTTAAGGGTAAGATTGGAATAAGGAAAAAAATTAGAGAATGAAAGTTGGAAGAATTTGGGACCAAAAAATGAATTATGGAAAGTTGGCTATTATTTGAAAATTCCATAAGTGGCCGTCGCCACATGTGATGTGGGCCATGGCCACATGGAAGGTTAGCATGTGCTATTAAAAAGGATGACAAGGGATCATTTTACTCATCTTCATCTCTTAGAAAAATCAAGAAGCTTGGAGAGAAAGAAAGATGGAGACTTTCGGCCATGGAGAGAAAAATTGGAAGACCAAAATTGACCATGGAAAAATTATTTTCTTCTTGTTTTCCTACTCTTTGGAAGGTGCTAAACAACATGAAGTGGTTGTTGAATCAAGCAAAGCTTTTGTTCTTGCAAAACCACACCTTGGCCGAATGAAGAACAAGTGAGAAAGGTAAGGATTTTATCTTCCTTCATGTGTTGTTGGTGATTGGTATGTGTGGTGATATATGGAAATGAATGAAGTTTATAAAAATATGGTGTTGTGTGTGTTGGCCGTGTATGTATGGTTAGTGTAGAGGTGAAGAATTAAGCGTACGTAGCATGTTTGCAAGTTGTTTTGGCATGTAGAAATGAATGAAAAATCATGAAAATATGGATGTTGAAGTCAAGCCTTGGATATTGATGTTGGCCGTGTATGTGTATTTTTATGTCTAAGAGTGATGAATCAATTCTAGTTTGCATGTTGGTTGTTGTAGTGTGTTGGAATGAATGGAAATCATGAGACTTTGAATGTTGGTGCTCAGTCGTGGATTGTGGTGTGTGTGGCCGTGTAGGGCCGTTTTTGGAGGGGAGCTTGGTGAACTAATTTAATGTGGTGTTTTGGTTGTTGTTTGTTGTGGATTATGTGATAAAAATAAAGGTATAATGACTTATGTCGAAGTTGTAGTGTTGCGGGCTGTTTTGAAGTCAATATGGTTCTATTATGTTTTCTTATAATTATGAAGGTAATGTGGTAATGTATGGAACCGTTGACGTAGTTTGTGAAATTGAAAGAAAGAAACGTATTATTGTCGTATTCATTAAGTTGGAAGGTTTCGGTTTCATAGTATATTGTTTGAATTGTCTTGAATACTTTGTGGATTGTCCTAATGTTCTTAAATCTTGTTTGATGGTTGTTGGTTTGGTTGTTGTTGATATTAGCCGAGTTGAAATCTCGGGGTTGGTGAATATATAGGGGAAATGCCGCCCAATTTTTGGTAGAAAAAGCAATGGTTTGGAATTGGATCCTTTAGCGCTGGACTAATGTTCGATGCCTATTGATGTTGTTGTAGATTTTTGAGAAGACGAACTTACGTTTGGATTAGCTTAGGAAGCAAGCCAGGTATGTGAAGCTTACCCTTCTTTTCTTTTGGCATGTCTTAGACGAAATTAAGGTATGACATGATATATGCCTCGGGGTAATTCCATTCGTAAAATTCAAGTAGGTTTGTGAATCGTATGTGCTTGTGCTGTAGGCATCCTTAGTATGGTCAGGCTGTGGTTTGTATGTTCTTGATATGGTTGAGTTTGAAAAATTGTGTAAGCGATTCGTATAAGTTCCTTGATGTTTGTATCTTTAACGCGGTTGAGTTATGACCTTTATGTCTTTTGTAGAATTAAACTTTTAAGGTTTCAAAAGAGTTCTATTTTCAAAAGAATCTTGTTTTTAAAAGAGACTTGTTCCAAAACGACTTTGAAACTGCGAACGTCCGTAACTTTTGCATACGACCTCGAAACGCCCCAAAACATAATATGTAAGTTCCTAAGACATCACTCTCCCCTACCCCTCGTAGTCGGGCTCGGACGGGGGTCGGCACCGTCCGTGGGGCCCGCGACCCTTCTATGCTACCTTTATGGATTTTTTTGGAAAATTTAATATTTTCTTCACTATGATTATTTATTTATCTGTCGAGTTGGAAATAATGGTTTTATGCCCATGATTTTGATACGTAACCACGGTTTTAAGTTCGGTTTGAAATGTCCCGAGCGAGATTCGGAGAAAACTCGGATTTGACTATGATTTTGGATTTTCAAAAAAAGGGTTCGTTTTGATCATTCGGTTGAGTCCGTGATGGTGTACGATATGTGTGTGGTTACTTACGATCCGCTCGTGCGTTTGTGTTACATCTTTCACGGATCCCGGTATATGATCGTGCGCACTATGATATATTACGAAGTTATGCGTCGTGTTACGGTTCCGAGACCTCGCCACAGGCCGGGTTCCGTTTATGAAGTTATCTCGTGATATGGCTTATGATGTGTTGTGATGATGTGTTGTGTTCGGGGATACGGAGATTTGAAATCTTCGGAGTTATCTTGTGTTGTGGCGCCGACAGGCGGCGACCACGTTACCGTCCGTCGGGTCCATGGACCGCGTTTGATATGTGATGATGTATGATGAGTTTGTTCTCCGATGATGAGTTTGATCACCGATGATGAGCGGATCCACATCGGTTAATGTCATTCCATATGACGATTACGATGCGTTCGGTATGAGTATGCATGATTTGTGTGTCGGATGTAAGTACTTAGATAGTTTGGTTATTACGACTTCACTTTCGTACTTCCTACTTTAGTTATGACCTCGTTTGATGTATGCTATGCTTTACATGCTCAAGCACATATTTAAATGTGACCCCTTCTTCTGGGGTCGCGTTTCATGCCACGGCAGTACCCACGATGAGTCGGTGGTGCTAGCGAGAAGATGCTCCACCGGATTGGCGAGCTCCATTTCTCCGGAGTGCCGCCGAGTCGAGTGCTTTGTATGGTGTTCGAAGTTATGATAGAGACTTTGCGACATGTTGTCGAGTGTATGATATATCGGGTCTGTTTGTAAGCGGCTATGTGGGCGCGTGGTTGTATGCATTATGCTACCGATGTGTTTGGCAAGCGGCTATATAAGCCGAAGTTCGTTATGCCTTACATTGCGCTTTTCATACGATTGCAGATTTTATTTGGTTTGGAAAAAAAAAAAACGAAAGGCATGTTTGTTTTCTCGAAAATTTTCATATCGTGTGTATGTTATGTTTTGTGGGCCCAGGTGGTCATGAGTGTTACGTTAGTCGGCCTTCGCTCGGCCCTAGGTAAGGGTCGGGTGCCCATCATACCCTATCGGAAATTGGGTGTGACATCTTTCCTTAATGCACCTAAAATATTATCACCATATTGTTGTTACCGAATCCTAAACTTTTCCCGTTAAGCATTTACTTGGTCTCATCTCCCGATTGTATAATATTCGTAGGTAACATACCCGCCCTCGCACGACCCGTATATTCAATCTTAGTCACGATCGTTCCTTCTCCGGTTCATACTATTTCACACCTTACTTCCGTGCTCGCATTTGCTGCAGAGTCTATCTCATACTCCTTTGCCCTCGCTTTTCTTACTTTCTACCATAGGAAATTTTCTCCGCTAGCAACCACTCTATTGCCTACATCTTAACCTCCTCGATCCAAAGATAGCCGTACTACCTTTCACAATGTCTCCGTAAGCTACTCGTTACTTTCCTTTATCGTATTCCTTCTTTAAGTCTCCATTTCCTAATATCACGTTATTTCGGATACTTACAATTAATTCTCAACGCCATCTCGATTATTACCCTGACTTCTATCCCTTTACTGCTGGCTTTTCGATCTCCCTAGTTTGTCTCAGCAAAAAGCTTTACACACGGCCCAAGCATTACGTATCCAGGACCTCGTAGCGTCGATTATCTTCGTCTTATACTCGTATCTCTCCCCTCGCTTTCCCGGGGAATTGTACTTATACTATTTTCCGTTTAGGCTTTGCCTACGTCCGTATTTCCAATCTTGATTAGATAGCACTTTTATTCTCGACATTTTAACTTCTTTGCCGTCCATTACTCACTTTTCTTTCTTTTCCACATATTGGTGTATTAACACTTTCCAAGCTTAACTTGTAATGAAACAACATCAGCTTTGCCTTGTAACATTTACACTCTTTATATATTTTCCCCACTTGAACCTCGTTACTCGTCCGATTAACGCCTTCATATACCGCCACGTTGATCAGGAACACATATACCCGCCGACCTACCATGTATAGGATATCCCGTGCGTACCTATGTGTACACACATATAGTCCCTACTATCTTGCTTACAAGATATCTCCATATACTATTCCAACTCACCCTAATCCTAGAACTGTGATGCACTTCCTTCCTCTTTATCGGTCTAATTCGTCCCGTTCTGTGAGACCTTTTAGGGTTTCTGCCCGCTCCCCAGACTCTTAATTTGTCTTTAAGTCATTCAAACTCCTCATTTACTTCTTGGGTCTGAATTTTGTAGAACTTTCGTAAAACTTCCCCAGGGGGTCACCCATCCCGAAATTGTTTCCCACTCCAAAGACGCTTAACTTTAGAACTCCGATGACATACGATGCTTGAACGCTAATATGGACTGCGTTCACTTCACGGTGACCTCCGCCACATAATCTAGTATAAATTGAAGTCTTAACAAATTTCAAAACGTCCTCGTAACACCTCTCTCTCGAGTTAGAAAAGGTTTTTACTCCTCTCGACTCCACACTTACCATTTTAACCCTTTTAAATCCTCAATATTCACTCTTTACCTACGGATGCACTACTTTCCGTCCCGTACTTCTGTATTCTCAACGATGAGGAATATACCTCGATTGCCGTTTATGATCACTTCGTCATCACATCCGATTCGTTCTCATTTTTACCTCGTTCTTTTTATTTCTATTCCAGTCTTTCTCTCCCCTCACCGGCCCGGATCC